>NC_041332.1:33064351-33241851 GCF_004354835.1 Perca flavescens | reverse complement strand
ACGTTTTATATGCCTACTGTGCACTCATCATGCATAAATTGCCTAAAATCATACCAGAGCAAACAACAAATAGCAAGAAATTGAAACATTTTCTTTTTACTTTTAACGTTATACAGTTATTAAATACATCCTCCTGAAGGCCCAATAGCCTATACCCACAATATCTATGAGGTCATAGCATTTTCCAGCATCACTCTGGTTCGGAGCACTTAAACGAACTAATCCTATATTAAACTGTGGAATGGTAGAAACCCAAACATTTCAAAATTAGTCTCATCCTTCTTGTGATATATGATAGATCAATAACTTATTATAAAGTAGGCCTACCACCGGCACTTTATAACTGCCTATGTAAGAATATTATCCTATTTTCTTTCTTTTTGTGAAAGACACACCGCTATTGACAAAGAGCGATCATAGGATCTGTTCTATTGTGCCACGGGAATTTACCAAGCGGGACCGGAGAGCAAAGAAAAAAGTATAGCCTATTCTACGACAAAAACCCAAAACTTTGTCTGCCGTCCTTACCGGGGAGCAGCGTCCATCCACCAGCGTCATTCACTCTGGTTCCGCCGTGCGCCCCGAGCTCCCGGAGCCCTGGTGCTCCATCTGAGAGCAGCCCGCTGGTCCTCTGCCTCCTCCCCCCCCCCTGCCGATATCCAAACTCAGTCCGTCAGTCGGAAGGATTAAAAAGAGAGAGAAAAAATTGAGAGTAATGTGGCGCAGAAGTTTTAATAACGGGAAAAAAAGTTAAATAGGACCAGGCGGCCCCCCTTGCGCTCTGCGGTGTCATGTACCGGGGTTCAGGCGCACCGGGGAGAGGGAGAGCCGCGTCAAGCCAGACAGAGTGAGGCAGACCGGAGATACTCGGATTTTACCTTCAAAATAAGACAGTCTAGTCCCGGAAGCTACACTCTACAGTATACCACAACCTTGAGAAATAAGGACAGAATATCGGTTGAAAAAGATTTACTTACTGTATAGCTTTGAGCCTTCTCGGCATCTGACGTTAGCTTGATGAGATTGCCGGTGAAACATGTAAAGGGCGTCCTGCCCGAAACGTCCATGTGGCAATAAAAAGTATTAACTGGAATGCTGTCCAAATTACCATTATATAATATTTATCCACGTTAAGGATCCAGCACCTCAAAGTCTTCTAAGTTCCAATGTAAGTTGAGTGCCTCAGGTCTTATTTTTTATGCAAAAGGTGAATAAAGTCTAGGTCTAGGAAACAGAACATTGTTAGGCTACTTAGTTGAATACAGTAGAATGAGTATAAAATCAGCTTTCATTTAGGTAAAAAACATAAATACATACAAATACAAATTCACCTTTTTCCTGCTACCTCAAACAAAACCGTTAGCACTTCCCTTGGCAACCAGATGGATAAATAGCTGCTTTAGGCTATATTATAACTATTATATCAGGTCTTTTTTTTTTTCATTTCATTTTATTTTGACTTTTGATTTAATTGTTTCAATCACTGTTGTTGCGCTTAATTAGGCTACATCTTGTAGGCCTATTTTATTGTCTTCATAGCTTCCATCCAGTGTGGAACCGCACCATCCATCAATGGTGTGTGAATAAGTGTTTTATTTTGAAAATGTTGGCTGGAGAGCTTAATTCTTAATACCAGATAACTTGACACTGACGGAGCAAGTCAAAGCATGTGACTGGTTCCCCTCTCCGCCTCACAGTGCACCCAATATCCCTCTTTCTTTCTGTCTCTGAGTCTGCCTGCTGGTTATCTCACCAGCCAGCGACCCCGCACACTGTGTGGATGCGTGTGGGCGGAGGACGCTGCTGTCATATAGGCCTAGAAATGATGCTCCACAGTCACACTCAGCAGGGATGTCGATTCACTGCACCCAAAGGTGTGGTAAAGCTCCAACACAATACCTTGAAATCAGCTCATGCTACGTCATGTTTCAGAGAACAAGGAATTACTGACCGATACTGTAGGCCTACTGTATATTTACAATTGATATATTTAGTGGTGGAAGAAGTATCCAGATTATTTCCTTAAGTAAAAGTAGCAATGCCATAATGTAAAAATACTCAATTACAAAGTTAAATTAGTCCATGCATTCAAAGTTGTGCATAGTGAAGTAAATGTGCAAAGGTTTTATCAGGAAAATCTTAAGTAGGCCTATCAAAAGTACAAGTACTCATGCAGAAAAGCCCCTTTCATGTTTTATGTAGCCTACATATTATGACACCATATAATATTTTATAAGATGATTATATGTTTTGGATCAAAATTGTAACCTGAAAAGTAGCTAGTAACTATATGTCAAATAGGTCTACATTTAGGAGTAAAAAGTACATTTCCCCACTGAAATGTAGCGGAGCAGAGGTATAAAGTAGCATGAAGTGGAAAGACTCAAGTAAAGCACAAGTACCTCAAAATGGTAGCAAATGTACTTTTGTTACTTTCCAGCATTGTCCATATTTTAGCTTCAGTTAAATTGTATCCATATTATAAATAACATGTTTATTTCTGAAGCCTCATCGATTAAAAGACGTATATTTTATAGTATAGGTGAGACTGAGGTGATACCAACAAGGCAGAGTGAACAAAAAGCAGAATAGGCATCTTTAACGTCTTAAAATAGAGCTGAACCTCAACTACTGCAAATTTTTCTGGGGGCTGCGTCCAATTCCCTAAAGGTCCACTGGCAGTCCCTGGATCCCACTTTGGGAACTAATATTACAACTAGTTTACAGTATTTCAAAGCAAACAGCTTACAGGGAGCACTAGTCTTAAATGCTCTCCTGTTAATTTTTTTATCATCAATATATGGCCTCCAAATAATTTTCTGGGGATGTTTTGTTTAATGTTTACACTCCTTAAACATAAAACCAGTCCTGCAGTAGGAGCATTGAGAGGCTAATACTCACTACATGCTGGAAAACAAATTTGGAGGCATTAAAAATAGACAGACAACTTTGCTATTCTTAGGACCTACTAGAGGGGCAAAACATTTAAATGTGCTGTGTTGGAGGAAAAGCCATGTTGTTACCTAAATCAAAAGGCTTCATCCTCTGTGCAGTGGCCATTTTTGGACATCTCATATGATCTCAATCTGATCAGGAAAAAGGGAGGGAGAGAGACTGAAGGATATTAACCGAGATACCTGAGGTTGTTGTTGAGTTTCGAGATCGGAGCCACTCAAAAAGACCCAATCCATGCACATGGTCAGTGCTTGTGTTGCTAGTTAGCTCCAGCTAGCGGAGGATAATTTTGCACAAATATTGCTTCATGTTTCCTGAATTTGCATCACTTTACAGCCTCAGCTGTTCTAAATATTACGTGCAATATCATGCACATAATCATTGAACATTTTGAATTTACCATGTACACTTACCTGCATTGGAAATGTAATATTGTACACACATAGCTATATGCCATTTCTCATACATATTATAGTAACTTAGCACAAAAAGTAAGGAAATTTGTGTTTGGTAGATTATTTCTGTGTGGTAACAATGCTTTTTGGCAATAAATCTTATACCGTTGGAAAGCCTGTTTAGCATGCATTTGTGGGATGAGCAGCAGCGCTGAGTATGTGGGTTGCACCCATGAAAATCTTCTCTGCCAATGCCATACTGCTTATTCTGCCATTGACTTGTTTGGTGGATTGGATGATTGAAGTTTGAAGAAACAAGACATATTGGCAATTTAAAAATGTATTCATTTCACAAACAGGAGCCTCAGTAGTGTGTGGAAGAACCATACACAGCCACAACAGCCTGGCACCTCCTCCTCATGCTGGTCACCAGCCTGGTCACACACTACTGTGGCATTCTTCAACCAGCATTTGTCACAAGTCAGCCAACGTGGTTGTGTTGGTCACTCTGGCACGAACAGCACGCCCAAGCTGACCCACAAGTGTTCAATGGGGTTGAGGTCAGGACTGCTGATAGGCCATTCCATCCTCTCCACTCCCACATTCTGGAGGTAGTCTCTGATAAACCCCGCCCCTATGGGGGCGAGCGTTGTCATCTTGGAGGATAGAGTTCGGTCCCAGACTGTGGAGATATGGGATTGCCACTGGTTGCAGAATCTCATCTCCATATCTCTCTGCATTGAGACTGCCTCCAATGATGACAAGCCTCGTTTTTCCAGTGAGGGAGATGCCGCCCCACACCATCACACTGTCTCCACAAAAAGGTGTTACTCTATCGGTGCAGCAATCAGCATAGCGTTCTACGTGTCTTCTCCACACTTTGACCCTACGATCCAACTGCCGTAGGCAGAATCATCCAATCCCCCAAACACCAAATAAGTCAATGGCAGAATAAGATGTTTGGCATTGGCAGAGAAGATTTGGCAAATTTTGGCAACCCACATACTCAGTGCTGCTGCTCATCCCACAAATGCATGTCCCTTACAAATGGGGTACCATTTGAAAGGGAACTAAACAGGCTTTCCAACAGTATTAGATTCATTGCCAAATAAATAATAATAATAATAATAATAATATTGAGAAATAATCTGCCAAACACAAATTTCCTTAGTTTTTGTGCTAAGTTTATATGCAAGTCCAAGAAGCAACCTTTCCACTAATCTTGTTTTTATCTGTTACTGAGATTCTGTACTTGCACCTTTACTGATATTTTTGCACTCTTTCCTACTTTGCACTGCAACTGTTGCACATCAATTTCCCTTGGGATAAAAAACAAGCTCTTCTTATCTATCGTATGTTATCTTATCTTTAGTGGACAAGTGGAAATTGTTATCTGTGGAAGGCGTTAGATAGGAAGTCAAGGGATCACCTACAGTAAGTCAATCTGATTGGTGAATGCCTGCACCAAACTGTGGAGCTATTTAGCTGTGGACCAAAGTGTTGGATTTACAGACTGACGGATTTATCACTAGTGTGGCTACAGACCAAGATTAGATTTTCACCCAAAGTAGGGAAACACCGTGCAATACCCAATCAACGCCCACAACAGAAAAGACTCCTCACAGCGATCATAACTGTTACAGTAGCAGCATACATCAGGCAGTCAGTGTATCTCAACAACAGAGTTAAAGACATCTATGAAACATTTAACCACACAAACACACAAATCTCTATGGCAAACGTCATACTCTCCCAGAGAAAAAAAATTGATAAGCATTACTGAAAGCCTTTGTGTTTGTTTGCGAGTGTGTGTATGCGCGTCGGTAGTAATTGGTTAAAAGGTTGTTATTGGGTCTTTCTGGCTGTGTTTCCACTCCCACTCTTTTTCGTTTTTTCCTCTCCTTCCAGCTCGTCTCATCCTTCTCACACTTACCGTCTCGTGTAACTCATGCAAGACTCTTTCTGCTCCACAGAATAATTTCATGCATTTTTTACTCCATCTCCGTCACTGTGGTGTGTTCAAATGATGGTTTACATTAGTCACTGAAATACACACACACACACACACACACACATTTACACACACTCAGGCAGAAATACATTCCCTCTGTTATCAGTTAAGGATGGGTATCTAGGCCAAACATTATTATCAGTGTGCTGTAGGTGCCCCTTGGGTGTGTTTCCATGGTGACCATCACATAACATTATATACGGAGAAGTGTTTTATCCCATGTCATTGTCACAATTACACACACGCACAATGTGGGAATTCGATTACAGATCAGTAATCGTGACCAATCATTGATATTGCCATTGCAACCACCTGAGGCTACATCCTGATATAAAGTCCGAACTCACACATACTGTACATGCACACGTGCAGAAACACATGAGCAGTGTGACAATGAGCCTGCCTACTACTCTACTTGTACTTGTACATAGTGGTAGTACATGAAGAGCATGCACACAAACACTCACACACACACACAAACAAACATGGCAGGGTCAGCAGTATCAATGTCAACTTCTTAAAGTTTCAGTTTTCAGAGCATGGGGACAAAGGAGACATCAGTAATTATATATGTCTCTTCTTCCTCGTTAAGTTGTTACTTTAATGTTTATAGATATACAGTTGTAAGCGTATGAGTATGTCAATGTTACAGCCTACAAATTGCAGTGTAAATATTTTGTTCAGACAGGTTATCAATAAAATACGTATGTGTACTTTATGTGTGAAGCACAGAGAATAGGAGGGTAACAAAATTGCATTTAGGAGGGACCTAGAAAGAAATGACACTGTAAGTACCATATAAAGTTCCTGTCACATATTAAATAATTACAGGCTACATACCAGGGATCAACAGGACGTGTAGGAAAAACAGGGTGTCAATACTAATATTCTGATAAAGTAGTTATGGTATAACTACATTGTTCTTGGGTGTCATGTGGTGTTTGGGGATCACGTGTTGATCTGTCAGTAAATTTTGTACAGATATTCTTTGTTCCCAGACAAAATAACCTTAATGACTTTGGCGATCGGCTGACGTTTCCTCTAGCGCCACCATGAGGTTTACATTTGGAGTTTCAGGTCAAATGTCTCAACAACTACTGGATGGATTACCATGAGACTTGGTGTTGACATTCATGTTCTCCTCAGGATGACTTGTATTAACTTTGGGGATTCCTGAAGTTTTTATCTAGATCTATCATCAGGTCAACATAGGGTTAGGGTATTTGTCTAGTTTTTTTTTGGGATCAAATACCTGCCAAACTAATGACATTGCCACCACTCTCATCTGTACTTGCCTGTTAAGTGCTAATTAACAAATATTAGCACACTAACACACTGAACTAAAATGGTGATGTGTTAAAGGAATACGCCACCGTTTGTTGAAATAGGGCTTATCACGGTCTACCCTGGCTGTAGATAGGTGGGCCAACGCATTTTTTGTCTCAGTGCAAGTAATTAAGTTGTTTTTTTGTCTTTTGTTGGCTCACTTTTACTCACAACATGCTAACTGGCAACATAGGATTCCATTCACTACGCTAAGCTAACTAGCGGTGGCGCTGCCGGTGTTGCACCGGACTAAAACAATGCATGCACAAAAAATGCATTGACCCACCTATCTACAGCTAGGGGAGACCTTGATAAGCCCTATTTCAACAAACGGTGGCGTATCCCTTTAAACATTATACATGCTAAACATCAGCAACTTAGCGATGTCATTGTGAGCTCAAAGCGTTGGTCCCGCCAAAGTACAGTCACACAGAGTGCTGTAGACTATCAGTCTTGAGAGGTGTTGATTCAACTTGATCATCATTTTGGGACGCTCAAGTTGATGGTGATGTCATGTATTCCATTATCCTCAATGGTAATGGTATTAGGGTTAGTTACTCAATATTTTGACTGCCCATATTAATATAAATGGGGTGTCTGCCATAGTACCCTGTAACAATATTATTATATTACTGGGTGTCCTCCCCCAGGGAAGGTTTGAGCGTCAACAACTTCACTGTATGCATTTGGATACACTTTTATGCACCAATTTGCGGTGGAAATACCTTTATTTAGCCAATGCGAAGAAAAAAAACCCACAGATGACAGTTCAAAATATATCAAAAATATAATGGAAAGTATGTTGTTTGGTTTATTTATGGATATAGAAAGACAACAAGGGGATCCAAGGGATAACATGTAAAAGCGAGAAACACTTTTTTCCAACATGGTCCCTGATGTAAGAGAACAGGACATACAACACATGCAAACACATACAGTCCTAAGGTTAAAACAATAAAAAAAATAACACTACACATCAAAAAACCAGCTAAAACACCATGACCTACCAAACAATAAATTTCCCTGTCCCCAATCTAGATTTTATTTCCCCCTAATTATCTATTTTATTCCATAAGTAGGCCCTAACTTTATGTCTAAAATCTCATTTCGTAACTGCCATTTTGATATGAAGTGGAAGACTATTCCATAAAATAATTCCTGTATAAAAAAAGGATTTTCTGGCTTCACTATTCACACAAGCACCTTACATGAACGGACACTGGCCCTAGTCTCATGTGCATGTTGAGTATGTACCATTAAAATCTGAAATCCCAAATACTTTGGGGCTACACCCTTAATAATACTGAGTTTAAGTTGTTCAACCCTAAGCTTAACAGGCAGGAACTCAACCCTCTTAAACTCATTTCTTCCCACATGATACCTAGAAGGTTTAGACAGTATAAAACGGATCATATTATTTTGCATGATCTGCATCTTGTTTTTCATTTTCATTGTTAGGCCACTATACCATGTTTAGCATGCATAGTCAAAATGGCATTGAATGAGTGCTGAGACGAGGAGTTTTTTTATTTTGGAGTCAAACTGTCTTGTATTACCGTATAAAAATTTCAATTTGCAGGCACTTTTATTCAGTACTTTCTCTGCAATGGAATATCCTGACAATGTTTGGTCCAATATAATACCTAGATAAGTAACAGAATTCTTTGTTTCAATTTCATTGTCGTTACATATAACTTTTAATGCAGATGCTTTTTGTAACTTACGTTTGGTGCTAAATAGGATGCACTCAGATTTCCCTAAGTGCAATGACAGTCTGTTGTCGATCAGCCACTCTCTTACATTTTGCAGCTCACCACTAAGAGTGTCTTCAATTTGGGAGATGTCTTTTCCAGACACTAGTAGTGAGGAATCATCAGCATACAATAATAACTGACATTTGACTGCAGCTGGCATGTCATTTACATATATTAGGAATAATGTTGAATGTTGCTAGTCATTGGGCATTTTTAAGTGGGTAATCCTGGAGCTTTCTTAGTGGGTATACTTTGTATACCTGCGTATCACGTAGACTACACCATTGGCTAGGTATTTCATTGATAAATACAAAATATTTACACTGTAATCTGCATCTGTACGACCAAAGTGAGAGCTGTGTCCGGGTTCTCGGCAGTAAGTCGGACTCGTTTCAGGTGAGGGTTGGCCTCCGCCAGGGCTGTGCTTTGTCACCAATCCTGTTTGTAATATTTATGGACAGGATATCAAGGCGTAGTCGGGGTGGGGAGGGGTTTCAGTTCGGTGGGCTGGGGATCTCATCGCTGCTCTTTGCAGATGACGTGGTCCTGATGGCATCATCGGCCAGTGACCTTCAGCACTCACTGGATCGGTTCGCAGCCGAGTGTGAAGCAGCGAGGATGAGGATCAGCACCTCTAAATCTGAGGCCATGGTTCTCAGCAGGAAACCGATGGAGTGCCTACTCCAGGTAGGGAATGAGTCCTTACCCCAAGTGGAGGAGTTCAAGTACCTTGGGGTCTTGTTCGCGAGTGAGGGGACAATGGAGCGGGAGATTGGTCGGAGAATTGGCGCAGCGGGTGCGGTATTACATTCAATCTATCGCACCGTTGTGACGAAAAGAGAGCTGAGCCAGAAAGCCAAGCTCTCAATCTACCGGTCAGTTTTCGTTCCTACCCTCACCTATGGTCATGAAGGCTGGGTCATGACCGAAAGAACGAGATCCAGGGTACAAGCAGCCGAAATGGGTTTCCTCAGGAGGGTGGCTGGCGTCTCCCTTAGAGATAGGGTGAGAAGCTCAGTCATCCGTGAGGAGCTCGGAGTAGAGCCGCTGCTCCTTCGCGTCAAAAGGAGCCAGTTGAGGTGGTTCGGGCATCTGGTAAGGATGCCCCCTGGGCGCCTCCCTAGGGAGGTGTTCCAGGCACGTCCAGCTGGGAGGAGGCCTCGGGGAAGACCCAGGACTAGGTGGAGGGATTATATCTCCAACCTGGCCTGGGAACGCCGATCCCCAGTCGGAGCTGGTTAATGTTGCTCGGGAAAGGGAAGTTTGGGGACCCCTGCTGGAGCTGCTCCCCCCGCGACCCGACACCGGATAAGCGGACGAAGATGGATGGATGGATGGATGGATGGATGGATGTAATCTGCATTGTGCAATCTAAAACCTTACTTACATTTGTAATCACAGTAAGACGTTCGTGTATAAAACAAAGTTAGTTACAGTCACAAATCAAAGATGCAAGCATCCTTTTCACCAGCATAATAGGCTGCTCCGACATTTAGCTGTATTTTAGTATTTAACTGGAGGGATTCTACCTGCACTAACATTACTGACATCCTTTTTATCAGCTCTAGGAAGACTCACAGAAATCTATCAGACAATACATATCCGCATCCTACCCTCCTCTCTCTCTCTCAGCTTTTTCTTGTATCGTGTTTGCAAAGCATAAATGCACAGTGGTCCATACAAACGCATGAGCAATCATGCACACACAGCCAGCATCATCCTCAGACATTACTTTTATGACAGGATAAGGGAGTGATTAGGTTGTGAGCCAGGTAGCGGAGATGCATCTTTTCTGACTATCGACCAAAGTGAAGTTGCTTAGCAACCTTTGGCCCTGATGACAGGAAATGATGTCATGCTTGTAAGGCAAAACACAAGCAGACACATGAATACACAGGCAGATAACAGGTGCACACATGCGCACACACAGCTACGGACGCAGACACGTGTGCAGAGTGAACCTTGCAGGACGGCAGATGAGAGGAATGTCAACGTGATGACATGATAATCTGGGCAGGGGTTAAAACAAACAATATATTAATCTTCTCTAATGGTCTCAATGATCTCTGAGTCCATTAAGGATGACCTTAAAGATATACATACATACACACACACACACACACACAATATGCATGGACTAAGCTGGGAATGTGCTTTTATGTACTGCTGTTTGCGGAAAAATTCATCTACTGCTCTCCCATTTCTCAGTGTTCCCTTGACCGTCTGTGAACCCATCTCCTGCTTTCAGCCTGTTTCCTGTGTGATCCAATAGTGACACCATCTCTCTGACTAGGTACGAATTAACATGCACACACATGAACTTTATTGCTGCGTGCTCTTGGAGAGACAGGTGGTGACATGTGGGGTTGTATTTTGGAGCTTAGGCATATGAGAGAAGATTCTTTTCCACTCCCATGCTAAAAGTTGTAGGACTTACAGCTCCACACAGTGTTCAGTCTGTCTCACTGCACTCGTTTCCTTGAGGGATGTTTTACTTTAATTATTCATGTTTGTAAATGAATGAGCTGCCAAAGACCCTGAGACTCACCATTGTGTTTGAGGAACTGCTTTCGAGGACATACTTCATCCTTATTTCCAAATATATCCGATACTCGACGTGCTGCAGTACATCTCTGTTCTTTCATCGCCTATCGTTGTGGTGTGCGTTTATATTTTCGTCCCACTTGTACTTTGGGCTTCTTGTAACAAATATCCACACTACAATATAATTAAAAAATGTGGTTGAGTCGTTATGTCCATGTTGCTACTAAACTATTTTATGCTTGTACATGCATTTTTAGTTTTTGTTTCAGCTTCAGTGTCGTTTTTTTGTAAGCTCAACTTTATGATAATGGTAATTTAAAGTTGGCGTTACTTCAATAATAACAAATATGTTAATTTGTTATTCAAATTTTTTATTAAATTCAATTCAAAACGTTCCCAAGTACGGTAACTTACCGTAAGCACAATCTGAATACAACAGACAAACTACTTATTGATGTGTCGGCTAGTAACGAGCATTCTCATTTTAAGAATACAGAAATGGTGCAATGTACACAAGAAACGACTAGCCAACTGTCGTCAGAATAAAACTGCACACAATTTTAAAGGTGATATTGACAGTCAGAGTGCACTATTGAAGTCAAGAGAGTGCCTCAGAAATTGAATTGCTAACATACCTGAGCAGGTTTTTTTTTTTTACCTGGTAATACTATTGTACCCTTAGTTACTGTAAAAAACTGGATTGTGGTTTACTTAAACAGCCTAACTCATTAATGTGTAATTAAGCTGTTATACATTTCAGTGAGAATAATTCAGTTAGTATAGTTTCACTATATTCAGTTGGACTGCTGCAAAGTAAGCTTTACTTCTGTAGGTATTGTTTCATTATCACTTACATCACTATAACCATTATGTGCAACATTTAAGTTTAAGCACACTGTTTGCGTTATAATTTCAACGGACAATATTTTCACTGAATGCATGTTTTCTTTTTTCATCAGTGTGGGTTGTGATCTCCTTTTGATAGTAACTTAATATAACCGGAAACTTTGCCCTTTTTTAAAATCACCTATCCATCAGTCCTTATAAAACAGCTCTTATTACTAACACTTGAAATATTTTTGTGTTGCACTTAATAGTCCAAACTTTGTCAATTTACACAATGCAATTAACCTTCACTTGTGTGGTCATGACACAACTAGGAGTTCAACCATTGATGAAATACAACTCAGACATTTCCATGAGGTCAAAACATTTTAATAAAAAAAAAAAAAAAAAAAAAAGGAATAACTCATTTATAAGAACACCAGTCCACCAATTTGTCCCACTTCGGTCACATTTTACTTTCACACACACACACACACACACACACACACACACACACACACACACACACACAATCACTCCGACGTAAGATGGCTACTGCACCTTTGAAACAAAAACATGCCGACTGATTTGACATTAATTAACACAACCTAGATTTATACAATCCAGTGTAGCATGGATACATAAAGGTTTGTTTTAACTTAAGGAACATACTGGTGATTCTGCAAGTTTTAGCACATTAATCACAAATACTATAATGCTCATCATTTCCAAAACGAACTACTGGCTTTCGTTCATATTAAGTTTGGTAAGAAAATCACCTCTCAGCTATTTAACCTTGCATAGATGGGTAACCTATCCAAGAACATTTGGATGCCTTAATGTTAAATTTACATGAATTTAAAACAAAATTGGCATGATTTGAAACCAATGGCTGAAAAATGAGATGCATGTTGAGAATGGTTAGCAGTAATGGAAATCAATTCTTTGTACTTAAGTGTGCTAAACATGCAAAACCGCTAATATAGTCCTTTTAATAAAAAAAAAAAAAAAGAGCTTACAATGGCCCTCATAGCAAGGTTATTCAGCATTTAAGCCTTGAACAGCACACAGGGATGTGAGCAAAACAAACAAGCGAAAATTATTATTATTATGTGAAGCAACAGTTCATCTCTACTTACAAATGAGTCAGAGGCAGAGAAACAGCAATTCTCCTCTACAAAGAAGCAATCACATCCCTGAGTACAGTGTTGGTTATTCCTATCATTTAGATTCACCGCCACGTGATCGGTTATTATCGTCATCAAGTCCTTCCTGGCCGGCTCTAGGTTGATCACTGAATAGTGCAGCGCAGCATCTCTCCACAGTAGCTCCTGACCCAAAGTCACAAGGAAGAGGCTCACATTGAATATGTAACAAACTGTAGCAGCGGCCATAATCCTGCAATCCAAGCACAACAAAGTACCCTAAGTAAGTCTGAGGACCTGCAGTGACATTAAGTGAATTAACAGCCAGACAGTCAAAGACTTGTTTCATCTATTCCCTGGCACATGAAGCAGCATGCCAGTGTTAGCCAATATTTTTGTTTTTTAGATACACCATTATCTCCTTATTAACAAAGAAGGTTACAGATTTTGGGCAGCAGTCTTAACTTAGCCCCTTGTTAGCACGGAGCCCCTTCCTCCGCTTTCTCCATCGTCTCCTCTTCTACCGCCACATCTTTGTCTTTGCTCTTTTTGTGTTTCTTTTTCTTGTGTTTGTGCTTGTGGTCCTTTTGTTCTCCTTCTTTGTCGTGGGTGCTGTGCTTCTTGTGCTTCTTGTGTTTTTTATGTTTCTTGTGTTTCTTCTTCTTCTTGTCCGCCGCGCCACTGTGGTTGCTCTGGCTGGGGCTGGAGGGTTGGCTCTGGGACGGACTGGGGCTGCCGCTTCTTCCTCGGTCCGGCTCAGAGCCCTCGCCCTCGCTGTAGTCGGGCACAAAGGCCGCCTCGTCCGTCTCGCGACCCAGGTCCGAGCACAAACGCTGTCTCCTGGGCTCCGGGCCACGGCTCTCCTCTCGTCCTCCTCCACCTCTGCCTTCTGCACCCCTTTCCTCCTTCCCTGTCACTCCTCGCCCCTCATCTCTTCCTCCCCCTCCCCCTCCTCCTCCTCCTCTCCCCTCCTCTCTCACGAGTTTGGATTTGGTTGGTTTGTCAGAATTTGTCGGTGCTGGCCTGCCACCTTTACCCTCTTCCCTGGGTGCTTTCCCTTTTTTCTCTTCTCTCACTACTCCTCTCCTCTCCTCCCTCGTAGCATCCCGGCCTTCGCCCCTGGCAGGTTTAGGTGCTTCAGTCTGCCCCTCCCTGCCTCGGCCCCTCTGTGGCACCGGTGACGGGTCTTTGGGTGCACTGAGTCCATTTTCCTGGCCTTCTTCGTCATCTTCTCTCTCCCACTTGGAGCGAGGAGGAGGCTGAATGAGCGGCTCCTCCCGGGCCGGGCTGGGCGCCGGGCTGACGCTCGGGCTGCGGCCACGGCTGTTTGCGGGGCTCGATGGGGGCTGCTCTGCGGGTTTGGCGGCTACGCTCTTCTGATCTTTGTCCGAGTCTCGCTTTGTTTCTTGAGTTGACCTAGTGCTGAGGGAGAAACAGACATGTCAAAAAAAAAAAAAAAAAAAAAAAGAACTGCACCGACTAGGCATTGCACTACTACAATCACTGTGGACAGTTTAAAACATAAATGATCAAAATGGATGCTGCAGAACCAGAGAGAGATCACCTTTTTTATTCCACGCATTCTTCTCCCTTGTGAAAACCTGCCGCTTACATTACCAATAATGCAACTTTGCCGCTGGCAGTTTCGGTCTGAGATCTGGATGTTTTATGCTAGTAGTAGCTAATGTAGTCTGGAGCCGCTAGTCTCCAGTAAAGACGAGCGGACTACAAAGCTTTAAACAACCTTTTACACATATTTGACGTGGAAAATCAGCGTTCAAATCAATCCTCTTAACCCATTGGTTCCGGATGCCGCGCACCGAAACATTACATCTACCGCCGGTTACTGCGTTGCGCAACTCTGAACCTCCTGCCTCATACCCCATCTGTTTTTGAGAATCTTTTGAAAAATGTGTATGTATGTTAGTGCTAAGGGAGCATGTTTTAATAAAACCTGTGATTCTTACCTTGACAATGTATTTTATTTCATGCTACAGAGGCTTAGATATTAAGATTTTGGTAGACGTTGACAATTCTTAATATTTTTTCAGAAAACCTTATCAGGAGATAAGGATATTTATCCCAGAATAACATAGGTTTTTATAGGCATTTTTAGCAGGCGTTTTAGGAGTAAATGGGTTAACACAATAACCAATAAAGCCAGGTATACAAAAACACTTTTTCCTGGGCTACAAGTAATGATTATATTGATTATTATCAAATAATTGGCTGATTATTTACTTGATTAATTGTTTGATCTATAAAATGTCAGAAAATAGTGAAATCCCAGGTGACTTGTACCACTTCTGGGATTGCTCTGGTGCCGCTGGAAATTCCGCCGGATGTCCCTCTTTTTGGCCGGATATCCATTACCTTCCTCTTTCTTTGTGTTGGCATTCTAACCTCCAGTGGATTGGTGAGGACTATGGTTAACTGCTCCTCAGATCTCTGCAGGGTAAGTCCAGACAGCTAGCTAGACTATCAGTCCAATCTGAGTTTTCTGTTGCACGACTAAAACTACTTTTGAAGGTACACATGTTCCACCAAAACTAGTTTCTTGGCGCCATTGCTTTGTACGACGCTAAAGAAATGCCAATTATCCTTAGCATTTATCCCATCCTGGAATGCTGTGTGGACTAGCCAGACCCTCCTCTACAGCGCCGTGAAGGAAGGTCTGGTAAAGCGAGACAAATTTTCTGTCAATCAAATAGTTTGAGCTCTAGTTTTTCATTTAACAAAAAGAAGCCTACCGTCTCAAATTTCAACATGTTGGTTTTTTTTTCCCCCTTTTCTGGTAACTAATAAACAGCTGACAGATAAACTTGAATGCAAAGTTACTGTATTTCCAAGCAACACCACTCATATAAACATTGATCCTATTATGATCCTGAAGGAAATTAGTTTTGCAACAAGGGATTTAACAAATAACTCACAGGATGCACCCAATGAATTTATTTATTTATTTATTTTTAAATGAAGGAATGACATTAACATAAAACATGAATAAATAGGTGAAACAATTAAAAATGATAAAACCAAATGGTCTCAAAAATAGGCACAAGAGACTCACCTGGTGGAGCTCACGGTGTGGCTTGTCAGAGCCTTTCGGCTGATCCTGGGTTTGCTCTTCACAACAGACTCCTCGCCACCTTTCACTGCTGGAACAGGACCAAGGAGAAAAAAGGAAACACGGGTTTAATCAATGCTCCATTATATGGCACAAGGCAAAATTAAAGTTATCATCCCTTCACACACACACACTTTGTTACAATTACCTTCTCTGTGAGCAGCAAGGGGTTTCTCTCCTGAGGGGGCACTCCTCTCCGTTCTGTCCTTGGAAACACTCCTGGGAAATAAGCGTAGGATATAATTACACATTAACAACTGTGTTTGCTGAACCACACTATATAACCACTATATCATGTTTTCTTTTGATCATGGATATGGATGGTGGTTGACAAGCAGCAGGGAAACTAACTGAACAGACCTGTCAGATTTAGCAGATCGCTCTGACCCTTCGCCTCTCTCCTTAGACGACGTGCTTGGCTTCTCCTGAGGGTCTGTCCCGCTCCTGGAGATGGCGGTTTTCTCTGCGATGGTCATTTTATCCAGAGAGACCGACCTCCCTCCTGCACTTCCGCCGCTGGAGTTTTTTCGCTCTCTCCTCACGGACCGCTCTCCTTCGGGGTCTCTCTCCACTGTAACTGCCATCTTCTGCGAGCCTGAGACCCTGTCCCTCGGTCTGTCAGACGCAGCGCCTCGGTCCCGGTCTGATCCCGAAGCCCTGTCTCGCTCTCTGTCCAGTCCTGAGCTTCTGCTCGGTTCTCGGTCGGAGCCCTGAGGTCTCTCTCCAGCACTTCCTGGTCTCTCTCTGGAGACTCCCCTCTCAGCAGACGCTGCCTGCTCTTTTCTTCCAGAACCTTCTGCCGTACTGCTGGGTCGGTCTCCTTCACAGATGTTAGCGGCGGCTGATCGGTCCGAGGTGGAGGTCGTCTTTTCAGGACCCGACGGTGCTCTGTCCAAAGCGGCCGTCTCAGTGCTGCCTTTTCTCCCCAGATCTCGGTTCAACTTGATCCTCCTCTGGGCCAGGGGCTTCACCTGGTAATAGACCAAAGTACATACAAAATGTTACGAGGGGGTTAGTCTATATCCACGGCGTTCCACTTCCGGTGCCGCTAGGGCTGGGCGATATGGACCAAAAGTCATATCTCGATATATTTTGGCTGAATATCGATATACGATATATATCCCGATATTTTTTCCGCAAAGTAAGAGCAAATGTTTCAGTTTGTTTTAGTTTTTTCCAACGTTTTAAATTGTAAAATTTTTCTTCTACACATTTTCAGTGCTTATTTCTACATCCTATATTTTCTAATCTAGTGTTGGGGCGATATAGAGAAAATCATATACCATGATATTCTTGACCAAATACCTTGATATCGATATTACGGCAATATATTCTAGAGTTGACAGATGGTGCTCTCGCAAAATATCTTCACACTTAGATTTTAGATTAATAATCATTAATAGTAGAACAGCTAGAACAGTCTGGTAAGTTCAGAAAAGTACGTCACTTCACTGTAATGCAGCCTTTAAAACCAGGAAAAGACACTTATGTCATATCACGATATAACGATATCCAAAATCTAAGACGATATCTAGTCTCATATCACGATATCGATATAATATCGATATATCGCCCAGCCCTAGGTGCCGCTGGAAATTCCACCAGATGACACTTTTCGACCGGATGTCCGTTACCTTGGGCTTTCTTTGCGTTGGAATTTTAAACTGCGGTGGATTTCTGAGGACTATGGTTAACTGCTCCTCAGATCTCTGCAGGGTAAGTCCAGACAGCTAGCTAGACTATCTGTCCAATCTGAGTTTTCTGTTGCACGACTAAAACTACTTTTGAAGGTTCCACCGAAAACAAGTTGTGCCGCCCATGACCATTAAAGAAACGCCAACGAAGCAGAGCAGGTTTTTCTCCCATCCCGGAACGCTGTGTGGACTAGCCAGACCCTCCTCCACAGCGCTGTGGAGAAAGGTCTAGCAAAGCTGGACTACGAGGGGGTTAAATCAGAACTAAGCAGAAACTTTTATGGTAAAAAGTTCTAAAATTGATTAATGGCTGGGATTATTTAACAGAAATTAGAATTTTCAGAAGGGAAAAAAAGCCATTTCAGTGTTTACCATTTTTCTTTTGTTTATTTTTTTCATTTTATAAACTATTATTTAATTAACTGGGGGGGGAAAAAAAAACTAATGAATTAGGACTGAACTAAAGATTATTTTCTATATTAATCAATTGGTCTACAAAATGTCAAATGTTTAAAAATGTCCATCACTCCAAATCCAATCCAAAATAAAACCCGAAATATACATCCTGACATCCAAACAGCTTGTTTTGTCAAAGCAACAGTCCAAAACGGGAACATATTCCATCTACAACCTAAGAAGACTAAAAAGAAACAGAAAATATTCTCATTTTTAGAACCTAAACCATTAGCTGCAGCCCCTGTGATGGTGTGTAGTTACTTGATTAATACAAGAAAAGAACTAAGTGAGTCCGATTTGAACCAACGCAAGAAAAAAAGACCACATTACAATTTCATTGAGTGGATAAACACAAGCGACAGACCCACCTGAAGGTCCATTAGCGGTCTGATGGATCCTCGTTCTGCGTCTCCCCGGCCCATCTCGCGGCTCCCTGGCAGAGGAAGAAGACCAGGCCTCTCTGAGGGGGGTGGGAGTCTGTGGAGCGTGGGCTGATGAGACATGTGAGAGTGGGAGAGGAGATCCCCTCCACCCCCTAGCCCATCCATTCTCCTCAGCTTTCCAGGCGGAGGTCCGAGTAAGGAGCGGCCCTCCTCTCCCATCCTCCTCCGACTGTCCGGGGAGGGGGGTCGGTGGAGGAGTGTGTGTTGATGGGGGAGGGGAAGGAGACCACAACCCTGTGGAAGATCTCTTCTCCCCCTCATGTCGTGGCCAGGCCGAGGGCCGTCATGAAGGGAGGCATGATGCAGAGACAGGTTCTGGGAGGACAGCGGGGGGGTCTTAAGCAGGGCAGGCCTCACCGCAGAGCTTTTACCCTTTTCCTTTTTAGGGGTAGTTGAGGCGGGGGCATCGTCAGGTTTGGTTTTAATGGTCTTTAACGGTTTCGTGGCAGAGGACGAGGAGGATGATGAGGAGTCTTTTTTGGTCACCACACCCTCCCCAGTCTTCTTCTTCACCCTGTCAGTCTTTACCTTCACAGCCTCCGTCTTCACTCTGGCTTTCACCTTTTGACTCCTCTCTTTCTTAGTCTTATCAGACGGAGTCTTCGATGTTGACTTAGTTGAGGTTTTAACGGGCGCAGCAGTGCTTTTTGAGGCTGGAGCCTTGGAGGTGGCGGCTCCAAGCGAAGCCTTCGAGGACACGGGAGGAGTGGTAACGAGTGACGGGATTTCGTCCATTGGTTCGTCTCTGACAGGAGTAGCATCACCTCGGTCTACCGACTGATGCGATGACTCCGATTCCTCCCCGGACCGCTTCTTTTTGACTTTCTTTGTCTTCAGGACTTTAGCGCTGGACTTGGTCCCTGACGAAGAGGACGGAGGATGGTGAGGGGGAGCACCTCTCTCCTCTCTCCCTCTTCTCCCTCTCCCCTGGGGGGAGTAACCTCTCGGCAACGGGGACATTCGGTCCCTCTCCCGGTCTCTGCTGCCGTGACCTCTGTGATGAAGTGGGGGATGGGGATGGGGATGCTGGTTGTCATAGTCTTTGTAGTACTTGTTGTACCAGTCGGCATACTCCTTCTCCCACTGCCGATACCTCTCTCTCTCCCAGCGCTCGTTACCTCCAGGACTTGAACCCTTCAGTTCATACGGTGGGAGCTCACGTGGAGGCGGCTTTCGGCCACCTGGGCTGCGGGTCCGGAAGCCACCAGGGCCTGGGGAGCGAGACCGGGACCGAGACCTGTAGGGCCCTGCGCCTTCCGCTCCCTCCCAGCCTCCTGGCCGGTAGGGGGGAGGAGACCGCGGTGTGCCAGAACGCCGATACCCATAAGACCTTGAACGAGAGCGGGACCTTGTCCGGGAGCGGCCATAACTGCGTCCGTTGCGTCTAGAAAGGGGGGAGCGGGGATAAAACCGGCCATGGGAGCGCGACCGGGAGCGAGATCGACTGGGAGAATAAGAGTAAGACCTGGATCTTGATCTGGATCTAGAGCGTGAGTAAGGAGAGCGGCTGAATGGAGAGCGACTGTATGACCGGGATCTTGAAGAAGGAAGGAAACAAAAGGAGAGAAAGAAAGCAGATTATGCAACAACAAGAAAAAAAATTACAAATGGCTTTAAGGATTATGCATATGTAATTAATGAAAAAACAAATTTCGATATGCTCTTTTCATGAAGTTACCTTGAATAAGACGGTCTTCGTCTCTTTGGTGCATTTCTGTACTTCATAAGCTCTTTGTGGAAGTCTTTAGTAAATTCATCCAGTTTAGATGTAACTCTGTGGATACAAAGACAAAACTTTTTAAAACTACTTCAGTGTGAAGCTTGAGTAGTTTTTATCTTACTGAATTCACAATCCCAAACCTGAGCAATGTTAATATTCTGTGTACATTTTACATAAGCAATTAGTAACCGTTGCTGTTTGAAGGCCCAAAATTAAAAAAGAAACAACTCACTTGTCCTGTCGGTGGTGCCGCTGTCTGTAGAAATCTTCCTTAGAGAGGGGGGGCTGAGCAAGGGGGGGTAGAGGGACAAGAGGGGGCTGGGTACCAGGGGCAACCCAGGGAGGGTTGAGCCCTGGTGGACCAGGGGCATAAACCGGCTGGGGTTGGTAACCCATGACAGGAGGCATAAGTCCAGGGCCAGAGGTGTACGGAGGAGGAGGGTAGGACTGTGGTGGGGGCGGGTACATGGACGGCGCCGGGTACACTGGAGGGGCAGGTGCAGGAGGTGGAGCTCGCTGAAGGTGAGTGGAGGGGTGCTCTCCTCTACCTCTGTAAAACCTGGTACAAAGAGAGGGACGCAAACCATTACGAAACTGACATAACAATACAAACTTTTAATAGATAAGATTGTCCACACAGATGGGTCTAACCTGTCCCAGGGTCTGCCCCCACCTCTGTGAGAGGGCTGTGGCTGTGACTGGTGACCTAATAGAGCAGACAGAGTTAGTTACAGAATGTCTTTCCTTTATGCTCACTTAATCTCCTTAAATTACCTAAATGTATCCTCTTACCTGGAGGATGAGGCGGCCTTATAGGTGGAGGGTGGCCAATGACAGTTAAATGGTAGTTCTGTGGGAGAAATCACAGTGAGGAAGTTTCTCGTCTTCAGGGATGCACAAGTACGTGCTAAGGATGGTCAAAAGTCTGTAGGTTTTTAGCTCAACTTGGCGCATACCAAATAGGATTCCTTTCAACAAATGCAACAGCCTAGGGTAAAATATGGTGTTTGCCATTGCTAAATAGGCCAACATGCAGTATCCAACCTGGTTAGTTTACAATATACTAGGGCTGCAACTAACGATTATTTTCATAGTCGATTCATCTGTTGATTATTTTCTCAATTATTCGAATAGTTGTTTGGTCTATAAAAAGTCAGGAAATGATGAAAAATGTGGATCAGCGTTTCCCCAAAGCCAAAGATGACGTCCTCAAATGTCTTGTTTTGTCCCCAACTCAAAAGATATTTAGTTTACTGTCACAAAGGAGAGAAGCAACTAGAAAATATTCACATTTAAGAGTCTGGGAGCAAAGAATTTTTACTTTAAAAAAAAAAAAAAATTTAAAATTACGCAAACCGACTAATCGATTATCAACATAGTTGGCGATCAATTTAAGAGTTGACAATTTATGGATTAATCTTTGCAGCTCTACGATATACTCATGTATTCTTTATTTTAGGGATGGTGAAGGCTCTCTAAATAGAACGGTTGTATTAGAAAAAATATACTTGTCAATCAAAAATCTTCACATTTTTGCATTTGTAAGATTAATATTATCAGTTATCGTCATTATCAAAAATTTGATACGGTGAATAAATAAGTGAAAAAAGTAAGAAACCACAGGTAATGTGTACGCCCATGTTAAATCTCTTGCTGTAGTAAATGCTGCTAAAAGTCAGTGAGGTGTTATCAAGCAGTAGCTTCAAGGCGGACTCACCTGTAATCCACTTTCTGAGGTTCCTGATGAGTCTGGTGTCACAGTAGGTTCTGGATCGGTCTCACTAAAGCATAAACAGACACATTAGGATTAGTGACAATGGCTCTTCACTTCAAACATCACTTCTTGAGTATGTGGTTTCACGCTGGTGTATAAAATCATATCTTAGAGTAAACGTACCCTGGTGGGGGGGGTTCACCGTGGCTGTTGGATTGCATAGGGGAATGGTGGTCAACAGCAGGTGCAGGGGCTGGTGAATCATCTTTTCTTTCTTCAACAGCAGCAGCATGAGGAGGGGTAGAAGCAGAAGGAGCAGCAGGAGCTTGCGGAGGAGCGGGGGCAGGAGTAGGGGCAGGGGTAGGGGCAAGAGCAGGAGCGGGAGCAGGGGGCGGGACCTGTGCTTGAGGGGCAGGAGAGGGTGCGCTTGTAGGAGGAGGTTGAGTGATATTGGCCAGCAGTGGGTCCTGCTGTCTTGAGTGCAGTGGCCTGACCAACTGAGGGCGCGGTGGAGGCGGGGCCGCATTTTGGACTTGCTTGCGCACGTGTTTGGTGTATCCCGTCTCATTCTTAAAGTTGTTCACAGCCTGCATGAAGAAAAGCAAAAACGGGTTTAAATATAATAATAAATAAATACATTTTTTTTCTAGTTTTGCTTTGAATTCAAGTAAAATGACCAAAAGATGCAGCACATCAAAATGCATGCATTGCATTTGAAGGGGGTTACCTGTCGAAGAAACTTGTTGGCAATGAGATTATCAGGTGAAACATCTGACTGTTTGCATGTGAAGCAGATGTGCTCCTCTGAGTCCAACAAGGTAGTCCTGATACCTGAAAACAAACAGTCCTGAATTAGACAAAGGTTCACGTTAATTTGGCAAACACAAAAAAACTCCTCTCTATGATATGGAAATAACTTCCTCTCAACCTGCCCAGTCTACATATATTTCAGAGCATAGTTTTCTACTTTTTCCAAAAAATTACTTTACTTTTCCCAAAATTGAGGGTGAAATCATTCCAAAAACACTGTGGAACATGAAAATGAGAGTTTCAACAACTACTCAACATTTAGCATGTCCTGGGGCTGCAGTGCTTTAGAGAGGCCACTGTTGATTAAATGGGTATTTCTGCCATTTCCACAGTGGATTTCTTTCCCTAAACATCTGTTGACCGAAACACAGACTAATATGTTTTGAGATCATTTGTGTGTGTGTGTGTGACACAAAAGATTAGTTTTGACTCCCTACTTTTATTACTTTTTTTTTTTTTTTGTCCTGTGTATATTGAGATTTGTATTACAAATGCATAAAACAAGTAAGCACTCACAGTCGTCGCAGTAACTGTTTCCACAGCAGGGTATAACTACAGCATCTGTCATCAGGTCATTGCAGATCGGACACAAGAGTTCATCAGGGATTGGGTCTGTATCATCCTCAGATGATGACTGGTCATGTGGAACAAACGGAGGGCGCTCCTTCTTTCCTTGTGCATATGCCTCCCTGTATTAACAGAGATTTGTTTTGTTTTTTTAGTTTTATTAGTTACTAGCAAAAAAGAAAGCAGCTGCAGCAGTTAACCTACGTTTGGGGAGGACACAGATACAAAATGGGTTATGACGACAAATATGACACTACTCCATGCGCTATACGAGTATACTAAACAGTGTGTATTTGTGGGTGTCCTCGGTTGACACATACGCATCTATTGCAGGTATAGCGTATTCTCCAGTGCTGGTTAACATGGCTCCCTTGGTGCCTGGCTCTGCTTTAACCATGAAGCTCTGAGGAATGCCCTTACTAATCCTCACTGGCTTGGGACCCTCTACACTCTTATCCTGGACCTAAAAAGTTAAAAGAAGGAAAAAAAAAAGCAATCACCCAAAAAGCTTAAATCCTTACTTTATTTGTAGTTACACTGCAATGTAGTAGAAATTCACACCACAGATTATGGAGAGAAAAAAAAAAAAAAAATGCATGATAATTACCATTAACAAGGGGCATTGCCGGATGTAGTGACCAGCCTTTCCGCAGCGAAAGCAGGTATAGTGAGCAGGTGGAGGTCCCACTGCTTTCTTGGAGTAACTATAGAGAAAAGTTCAATAAAAAAAGAAAATGTATAAACTATATACAGCTACATGAGCTTAAAACATCGAACACAAATCTGAATTTAATCAAGTACAAGAACATGGTGTGTGTGTGTGTGTGTATACTAACTATATCGGGTCATATTCATGATTGGACTGAGACATCATGGCTTTAATCTTGTCCTCCTCTGATGCATTTGCATCAACCAGGTTAGCAGTCTAAAACACATATAGGAGAGAAGGGGAAACAGTTAAGGAGGATATTAACCACACAAGATAAAAGAAAACACCTATTCAACTTAGGATATATTTCCTGGAAGTACAGCCAGCATGTACTGAAACAGTACCTTGGCGAGTTGGGCGAGGGACATAGATGGAGAAGAGTCAGTCTGCAGGAGAATCAAAAGTAGAGATATTAAAAGGTTTAAAACATAGTATAGACATTAAGTGGAAGATAAGAGCCCAGATAGTTCCCCACCACATGTGTCCAGTCCCTTAGAGTCTCCATTTAAGTCTTTGCACCAAAACTAAAGTCTTTGTTGAGGACTTTGAGCATGAAATAATGCAGGTATCCGAGTGAGCATTTTACTCAAGACATGGTTTACAAGGCTTGTGCGAGATGTTCATCCCTCGGGACAGCATTGAGTTATAAGAGTTTAAGTTAAAAAAAAAATAAAAAATTGTGTCTATTCAGAGCTGTTTACATTAGAATTATAAAAATTGTTTTGAGAAAAAAATTAGGAAATTAACCAAACAAGAGAAATTAATCTACAAATAATGAGGTGCCTTTTAAAAGCAAACAACAGTTATGTCCATTAAGCAACTCTTTTTTTTTTTTTTTTAAATAAATGTATCCGTTCTAAAAATGATGTCTATTCACTGGCCAGGTCAAGAGTATAACAGCTCATACACAAAATGCAACCTTTGCACATTTCGTGGCAAGTTTTAAAGATTTACCGTTTTGAATTATCAAATCAAAATAGTCACTGTATGGAAACCTACCAACAGAACTACAAAACTGCATTAACATTGAACAAGTAAAGCAAACTTGTACTCCAACAACTCTTCCATATTTACAAGTCTAGACCCGAGTCTTTAAGTCATAACTATGGTTAATGTCCAAGAGCATCTGCTTAAACACTTCAAACTGTCCTCACTATTTGGGCACCATCAGCAAATTCAAAATGTACACTACTGGCACATCCCTCTGTAGAGATCCTAATGCTTCTCTTGCTACGGTAGAGAGAGGGGGATTTTCTCAAAGGAATACTTGACATTTAATTTTAGCATGCAGTTTTTGCACCGACTTGTAAAAAGGAGGTTGCCGTTTCATCGAAACCAGTCAAAGACTGCTTTCTGTAAACTAATGAGCTTGCAGGGAGTGGCGTCAAGCTGTTTCAATAAAAAAAAAAATGCAAACACGGTAAAGTGTCAAATATTTAGAGCTGATAAAATACAACTTTAGAAATGTTGCTTTAAAAAAAAAAAAAAAAAAAAAAATGAAAAAAAGAAAGACTCCCGAGACTAGGAGTTGTCAAGTTTTCCTTCAAAATGTTCCCTAAAACAGCTCCTACACCACTACAGAGTGAAGGGTGAAAGCAAGTGGAGGGATGTTTCTAGGAGTCAATGAACCACGAGAGTTAATGCCACATTTCCACCACATGGTATGGCACGGCTTGCTCGGTTTTGGTTTTCCATTAGCAAAGGTTGTGGATTTAGGACCACCTCAGTCGAGGTTCCAAGCGAGCTGAGTCAATACTATAAAGGTTATGGTAAGAGTTAAAAAATAATACAGACCACTGATCAGATAGCCAATGTCACTCACCCCAGATTATTATTATTTTTTTTATTATTATTTTTTAAATGGCAGCCGACAAAACGACATTGTACACTATGCCTTACATTCCGCCGTGCAATTAACAAAGTGCAGACATCGTTGTTGATTAAAGGATCCATTTAGAGTGTCATGTAAAAGATGGCATGGCAGTTACACGCGCCGTGTAAGCTGAGAATCCCACAAACACTGAGAGGGTACTATCCACAGTAGAAAACGCAATAGAAAAAAAGCACTTGGTAATAAAAGTGAGTTGAGTCGAGTCAAACCATGCAGTGGAAATGAAGCATAAGTCTCATGCACGAACAAAAAAAGCCATAATCTACAACGACAAACAAACATGCCTGCCCTGCCTAATACTTAAAATAAAAAATAAAAATTAAGTGGGCAGGGCAGGCTGTCCATTATGATATGCAGGGCTCGGAGAAAAGACTGGGTATTGCAGAATGCTGTGGAGGGAACACACAGGGATCTGGTGCAAGCGGTTCTGACACTGAACCACTGAACAACTTTATTGACAGGTTCTGCAGCTTACAGCTTACAGGACACACTACACCAGTATACTGCTCACTGCAGCAACCATGGAAGGCCTCCAGAGATTAACAAGATATTTACTTTACTGATGTGTCATAGTACTTTGTGATCACCTCACAACATTATACGTCAGTGGCCAAGGCACAGCATCTCACGCATTAAAACTAGCTTCTTACCGATACCCCCAAACCACAGTAAACAATACACCTGTTCCTTTGTAAAACAGACACTGAGGAATCTGTATGAATTCAAAGCATTTAACTCATCAGGATAAAAATCGGTGAGCTTTTAAAAGTTTAAGGGTTATGTGCAGTCCATACTCAATGCAGAATAGAACATCTTCATGGTGAAATTGTACAGGACAAAACAACTGATATTGTCAAATGTAACTGAACAACAGATTTAAGTATATTAAAGTTTAGCAGGATAAGCTTTTAAAATAAAAACACTGGTGAATTTCTTCCACTTTCACTCACACAACTTTAGTCTTGTAATTGTAATCAAAGTTAATTACAATCAATCCCAGCCACACTTTACTTCATTGGGTTCTTAAACCACAAAAATTAAATATGTTCACAGAAAATAAAATGACAATGAATTACCAATACAAAAATACCACATTTTCCGTTTACAAACCCCTTTAAAATACATTTGCCTGGCCTGAAGCAGGCTACAAAACCATTTCATTATGAAATACAGTCATTAACAGTTTAAATGATTTCGCAATCAATTATAAAGTGGCAACAGTTCAACAATTGGTCAGTTCAGAGAATTAAAAAAAACAAAAAAACAATGGTGGCTAGTCGGTTGTTTCTCACTTTAACCTCATCTCATTCAGCAATTTTAAACTTTAATCTGCTTATTTCAAAACAGAAACCCTGTTAGAGAGAAACAACAAACTATTTATTTTTTCTTTTTTTCAATGTGGTGACTCCAGGAAACCCTCCCAAAAAGACATCACATAACACAGAGGTTGAGAACTCAACACAAATGTAGCCAACACACAGTGATCAGAAGATACACACAACTCAATCATTGCTGACAGAATGTTCTCAAGAAAGGTGACTAAAGTCAGAAAGAGGGGGAGAGGGAGAGAGGTAAGAGGAGGAGAGAGTGTTGATTTTGGGTTTGTTTTACATACGGGTCTAGAAGATCCCACCACAGCTGTGTCAGAACGATCTCTGCAGAAACAAACCGCGCAGAAAGAAGACGTCAGTTATTGACATGACTCAAGAGCAAACTTAAGAGAGACAGGACAAAGTTTACAACTATAACCGAAAGACCACTGATCTCTGCTTAAAATCTAGTTAACTTTAAATGATTAGAGAATGTACTGCTCAATCATGATTCCAGTGGCACTTTCATATATTTTAAAGTATACTTACACAATGAACGTCCTGCCAGCAGGTTTTACTCCTCCAAGCGGAGTGCGGCGAACGATCACGGACGAGTGTTTTGGGATGTGGGCCTCATCATCTGTGTATTCTACAAAACATGACACAAATTATCAGAACACAAACATTGTTCAGTAGAATACGCAGTATAGTAACTTGGGTCTAGAGAACTGAACAGCTGTTTTAAGTTAATTACAGTGTCTAATCACAAAATGGCTTGCATCGTCTCATAATTTCAACTAAGTCTGTGAAAAATAGAACAGTGACAAAAGGTCATATAAACTGTTTTGTTTAGTACATTTCTTTCAATAAATCATTTCAAATTGGGTAGTTCCGATACCCTGATATTAGAAAATTTGTATTTCGAAAAAAGAAACCTGGCCCAGGAAAAGCTTGATATAGTTAGTATTATAGAGCTAAAACAAACAGAAAATGTATCTGCAACTATTTGGAAAATGTATTTATGCATTTATTTTTTGCTGGTTTTATGTGACGGTAATCAGATTTTTTGAGGGTTTTGGACTATTGGTAAGACAAAAACCAGCAATCTGATGATGCCAATTTGGGCTCAGGGGAATCGCAATAGGCATGTTCCCCTATTTTATGACGTGTTATACCCCCAAATAATGGAAAACATAACTGGCAGATTCATTAACAATTAAAGTAAGCATTACTTCGAGCCGTGTTGTATCACAATATATAGCCTAAATATATATCCTGAAATTTTTTTTCCCCCACTAATCCTACTGTTCCACCACCTGTTATCTACTGTTATTACTCAAAATAATGGATGACATGTTCGTGACACATTTGGTGATGTGTCAGCTGATCATATACCTTCTCGAGTCTGCGCGTTGGTGATCTGCAGGTCGCAGTCTGTGGCCTTGAGGCGCTCTCGGGCCATAATCTGCCTTTTAAGCTCGTTGAGGGTGATATGCAGCCCATCGAAAGTAACTGTGTTGTAGTCCAGTTTGGAAGAAAACTTATAGTGAACACACGACATTTTAACAGGTCTAAGCACTTAGGTCAATCAAGCACAAGGAAAAAAAAAAAAAAAAACAGGCCTGATATGATAACAAAATAAAACAGCGTCAACACTGAACAGAGCTAAATCTGGTGACTTTAATAGGTAAACCTTCTTTATATTCGCTGAAACAATGTAGACAAAGAAAGTACTAAAATAGGGGAAGGGTTCAGCTCGCAGATGACGAAAGGAGTCCTTGTTATTGCCAAAGAAAAATAATCGAGATGTGAGACAAGAGCGCCATTGAGAGGCGCCGTGTGCCTCGTCAGTTCTTTAAAGTCCAATAGAACATAACAGGGTGCCACCAAATCCAAGAGAGTCCATGCAGCAGCACAAAGTAAATCTACCACAGGGATTTGAATGAGGCCAAGTCCGTAGTGAATTGTCTTTGGTGGAAAGCCCGGGCCGCCGCGCTAAAAGCCGCTAGTGCAGCTAACAGCGGGCCTGGGATTTCACGAGCATCAGTCCTCGAATGTGTTGCCTTTTGGGGACAGTTCGTATTTGTCAAGTCAAGACAAACTCTACCGAGCTCCACAAAAAGTCCACAAATCTCCTTGAAAGCTTCCGCCACGAGTCCACAGAGGTTACGTTATCGCTGTTGGACCTAGAAAAGATTATTCCGAAAACGTAATCTACCGTGTAAATGTCATATTAGCTAGTTAGCTAATGCCAAGGCTAACATGCTACACCTCGCCACTCAACATGAAAACACTACTTCCCTAACAAAAGCTAACGGCGCTAGGCTAATAATGTTGCCCACGTTAGCTGTCGAATAATCTAACAAATCCACCAGTTAGGCAGTCAGTGCGCAAAAGTTCCTCTTCAGTACGCGTTTATCTTTCATCACGAAACATTGAAAGGTGTGTATCCACATTCAATCTTCAATTTAAATCCATAAAATCCATTTCGGTGATCCAAACTGCCCTTGTTCTGTTTCTCTCCGTTCTCTCCTCGCTGTTTCATCAAAATGGCGCACGGCGGAACCGGATGTATCCAAGGTTCTTCCAAAGAGTACACATGAAGGCAAGATCTATATCAAAATGGAAGCACGATTTCAAAACATTACAAACATTTTTTTTTTTTCTTCTTCCCCTTTTTGGCAGAAACCGGCTTGGTTCTGATTTAGCACATGCAAAGTGCCCACTACTATTTCGTATTTATTTATTTATTTCATAAATGAATTGATCCAGCTACAATTTGTAGCTTAGCCAACTCGTTGTACCTTTGTACCAGCACATCCTTTGCGTCCTTGGTGTTCTTTGGTTGTTCGACGGCGTTGTCCTGCAGGGGTTGTTGTTGTTAACCTTTCTCCGTCAAGGAGCCTAGTTTTGTCTACAGGGTTGTTATCGGTGGGAAAAGGCGAATACAACGGAAAACACATTCCCTATATGACCTCATACAGTTATTTGCTTTGCCTAGCTCTTAAATATTACTATATTCCACTTAAAATCTATTCAGCACTCCCCTACAGATCAAGCTAAAGGAGTCCTTATGATACTTTACCACAGGTAGCGTGGCCGAGCGGTCTAAGGCGCTGGATTAAGGCTCCAGTCTCTCAGGAGGCGTGGGTTCAAATCCCACCGCTGCCAGGTTTTTGTCGTGATTACTTCATAAAACATTATAGAGTTTCTAATCGACAAGAGTGGCTACTTCTTGTGGATAATATACACTGTGAAAAAGTAGCCTACGTACGTATGAACATATTTGAAATGTTTGCTTAAAATGTGTTTGTTGGCTACAATTGATATGGCATCTGTAGTCTCGCTTTGCCAGTCCACCTCCACACACTGCGGAGGAGGGTCTGACTAGTCCACACAGCATTCCAGTATGGGAGAAAAACGTGCTTTGGTTTATTGGCATTTCTTTAAACCAATCACAATCGTCATTAGCAGCACTAAGCTCTGCACGGAGCCACTTCAAAATAGCCTCGGGAAGGAACTTGTTGTAAATAATGTTGTTAACGTGTACGTTAAAAAGTTGTTTTAGTCGTGCAAAAGAAAACTCAGATTGGACAGATAGTCTAGCTAGCTGTCTGGATTTACCCTGCAGAGATCTGAGGACCGTTAACCATAGTCCTCATAAATCCCCCGGAGTTTAAAATTCCAACACAAAGAAAGCAGAAGGAGAGAAAATACATGCATCCGGCGGAATTTCCTGCGGCACTGGAGCAATCCCTGAAGTGGAACGTCGAGGATATAGACTATGGCATCTGTAGCCTAGTATATGTGATGACAATGATATTATTGCGTGGTCAGGTCAGTACATGATGGCACTGAGCGTATTCATCAAAACCGCCTTGAATGGTCGCCTGCATGATGCTGCTGCTGCCATGGTAACGCTTCAGTATGCTTGCTGTTATGCTGTTGTAGACCTTTGAAGCTGTTAATACTGTCCTATGATCGTCTCTAACAAAGCATACTCATGCACGTTCACACACACATGAAGGCCTTAATAATTTTCAGCATGGCTGGGTGGGGAATAACAGTTTTTTAAAATATTTGTTCTTTGCGTGGACATTTGCTTCTGTACCCACTTATGCAAGGGCAGATATTTGAATGTTCACACACACACACACACCTAAGATGTGCCCTGTACAGCACAAAAGCACTAATACAAAACCATGGACCAAAATTATTTCTCTCCCAAGGACATTTTGTGTTGATTTATAAGCTTTACTTGATGTAAACAGAGACTCGGTGAACCGTAAGGACAGAACGTTTTGTCACACTTATACTTAATACACACTCAAACACACAAACAGACACAGCAAGAGACAGATGGAGAGATATCTAATGCATTTAATGGGGTTTCGATGTTGGCTTAGGTCCACAAAAAGGAGGACAGGAACAGGACATAGTTACATTATGTCATTCCCAGATGTATGTTTATGTGTGTCTTCTATTTCTGTTATAGTTTCTTATTTTCACGAACAGCTCCTCCTTTCTGTCTTTCTCTGCATGACTGTCTGTCTCATACACACATTCCTATTATTGTACACACTCATTCGCACACACACACTACAGATATACTGTGGCTATAGCTACTCTAATGGCATAGCAGAATGGCATAACAAGAGCACAAAATAGGTATTTTTCAAGCAGAAATCCACATTCTCCGATTCCAGCTTCTCAAACATAAGGTTTAACTTAATTTCTCTGATTTGTATCATTGTAAATTGACTATCTGTGGGTTTTGGACTGTTGGTCAGACAAAACAAGCAATTTGGAGGCGTCACACTGGGCTCTGGGAAATTGTCGTTGTGATTTATTTCACTATTTTCTGACTGATTAGTTGATGCAGGCCTATTCCGGTCTCTGAAGTCTTTCCTCTTTCTTTACCAAGAGTTTTGAGAGGACTTCCTTTCATTTAATGTTCTCCTCTCACAGAAGTTCCTCTTGTGTTGAATCTCTGAACATCCTCCTCTCAGACAGGCGTGGTCCTTCTGTTGGCAGCACAGTTTCCAGGCAGCATCTCTGTGTTGTCGTGCGCAGCTTCAGTAGTTAAATCATCCACAGCCATGTCCATCTTACCGTCTTTGAAAGGTGAGGTTAAGGTGTAGAGCATGAACTCTGAGCCCACTGTTACTGGTGTTGGCAAACTTTCCATGGCTTTGGATTCAGCTGAGAGCGACGGCTCTCTGTCTCGCACCAAGGATGCTCGAAAGGATTGTGAGATCGAATCCCCCGCACTGTTGCCCCTGTAACTGTATCGGCGTGAGCGGTTCTGGTAGCTACGGTTCCGGTAGTAAGATGAGCTGCGAGAGATGGGCGGCTTAATGAGGGACGGCCGGCCTTTAGTGCGCAGCTGTCGGTGTTTTTCTATGAACACGTGAACTGCGAGGACGCCCACCATCTCAGCGAGCACAAAGGACAGAGCTCCAAAATAAAAAGACCAGCCATAGGAGTAGCTCTTCTTATGGTCGCTCTGGCTGGGGTCCCCTGAGTTTGCTGATATGTACACGATGATGCCAATAATGTTACTGAGACCTGGAAGAGAGACGGAGAGGGTCAGATGCATGATGAATACGGTAAATACTTGCGCGCACATTAGGTTTGTGTGTGTCCTGACCTGCAGAGACAAAGAGTATACCCGCACTGAGGATGACGTTGTAACGTGACTTGTAGAACTCGCTGGCAGCTACGCACACACCGCCGAGAAATAATAATCCCACACTGAGGATGGGGAAGAGGCTGGAGGCTCGTACTGCTCCTGAGGAGAGGAGAGTAGAATGGGCTATTTATAACATTTGAGTACCCGAGAGTTCGGTGTTAGATCTCACAGTTGTGCACATTTGTTACTCACGTAGTAAATACTCTGCAGCATCCTGCTCATAGTCTCCATCCTCAGCAAAATGATCAATGTCTTTGCAAACGCCCCGAAACGTCCCTGCAGGAAAGACAAAGAATTACAGCACATCCATTTGATAACTGCTTTGGCTCTGTGTCATTTTGCTCTTGTATTATTTTATAACTTGACATACAAACTGTAGCCCATAATATATAGAAGTCACTTGTGTCTTCAGTCTGGATCAATGGAAGTACATTTCCAGGATAATTGCCGGATGTCCCTCGCCTTCCGCTCTGTGTTGCCGTTTGCTTCAGGAAACAACAACAATATTTGAGCTAGCAAGCTACGTGGTGTAAATGGTTTTGAAGAAAATTTGGATGGTGCAACAAGAAAGGCCTGCTTGGTTCTCTAAGGGAATGCTTGTAAAGATTTACAAGGAATATGTTTACGGCATTTACTATGTAACTGGGACGTTTTGGGACCGATAGAGGAGGATCGCCATGGACGAAGTTCACACGGCGATACACTAGTAAGAGAAAATAACGTTTATCCATCATGTATCCAGCTCATTTAAATAGCTCACGTTACTGTATTGTGCGAACAGTTAACTTCACTTTATATTGCACGAGGCGTTTTCTTTTGCGGATGCAAATGTTCCACGAAAACCAGTTCCTTCCCGAAACCTTAGCATCCGCCCAAGACGATTGTGATTGGTTTAAGGAACTGCAAACCACCCAGAGCGTTTTCATTTTATTTTAAAAGATTCAAAAATCTGCTGCATGTGTTTTGTGCTCTCAGTAACCTCTGGCCCAGAAGTGCCTTTCCACATTTGCACACACAGGGATATATTGATAAATGTGCAGCTATGCGCTGCACTGATTGACCAGTATTGATGATGTGACTCGGTCGCCGTGGTTACCAAAACAAAACTCATTCAGTAAGCTACTACTCATCCGCGGTGAACAGGTCAGAGATGAGAGCTACTCAGAGAGCATTTATTCAAATCATTGTCAGGAGACAAAGAGAGATGAGGTAACATGTTGTTGTGCATAATTTTTCTCACTCTTAGCAAGAATAGATATTTTCTGACCACTTGTATAATGCAGCGCATTTGTCTGCCAGCTTAGCACCAATAGTCTTAACTCAAAGTGTTAACTTTGGAGCCAGGACAGTTTTTGTAGCTTGACATGAAAATAACCTCGACTCTGGAAGATACTATCCCATTATTATTGTCTGTAGTGCTGAGTTTGACCATACGTCAACTTTGTCTGTCCTTGTGCATTTTTATTTTGTATCACGTCTTTGTTATGCCTGTCGTGTCACTATGTTTATTTATCAACACTGGCGCCTCATCCTATAATTAATTATTGTGCTTATACAGAGAGAGCCTTAAGCTTCCCGTCTGTCTGTCGGTCTGATTCTGGCCTTTTGTGACGCGCGCAGGCACACACACACACACACACACACACACACACACACACACACACACACACACACACACACACACAGAATGGTTGAAGCATCGATGTCCTCTGCATGCTTTGTTACCTTTCCATTAAACCATTTTGGAGCTTAGAGATAGAGGGGCAGCGGCAGAGAGAGAGAGGGAGGGAGGGAGGGAGGGAGGGAGGGGGAGAGAGAGAGCTGAGCATTTCCATTTCATTCAGAAAATTAGCAAAGCAAAGCAAACAGAGGATATAGGTTATAGTTATAGAGGAAGAGGGGTGCTATTAAAAAGCAATGTATAATTAAAAATGTCATTTCCATCCATCACATATGCCCGACCTAGACAACTCCTCTCCTCTCCTCTCCTCTCCTCTCCTCTCCTCTCCTCTCCTCTCCTCTCCTCTCCCTCCTCAAGATGCCAACATGAATCTATATTAAAACCATAAATCCATCTGAACTTAAGCTCTGATGGCTTACCAGCTCAACTAAACAGTTTTTCATTGGGCATGAAGAGGTAAAAAAAAAGATGTAGCCACAAATCTATTTTTATGTTACAGCTTTTGGCTCAAAAAGCTGTTACAGGCTAGTTAATGTCTGTTGAGATCAACAATTGAGGAACTAGCTCTCCCTTTAAAAAGCTTTTAAAAAGCCACCCTTATGTACATTTCTGCAACTAGCCCAATGTTGTTGTTTTTTTATTGTTTTGTATTCATTCTCATGTTTGACCATCAGCCCCAAATTCTATTATTCTGTGGTAGTCGTGACACACTTTGTAACTCTAGTTTTCAAAGCTAGTAAGGAAATGCATTTCACTTACTTACTTATTACACATTTAATGCAATAATTTGTGAAAATTGTTTGTCTTTTGTTTGTAAAAAAAGTTCTTTATCACCACCCTTTGTGTGCTAAAAGTGGTGTAATAATACATTTCCTTAGTACAATTGTGATGCACTTGTACTTTACTTGAGTATTTCTCTTTTATTTGACAACTATCATTAGGCTACTGGTTACTTCACTGATTTACATGCAATGGATTAAACAACTCAACAGTATATAAAATAGTTCAAATTACTGTAAAATGCTATTCACACATCAAATAATATTAACCCAATGATAAACTTTATAATACTATAACACTCCTAGGGGTCATTTGTCTGCATGTAGTTGCAAGTAGTTTTACTTTTGATACTACTACTAGTAGTAGCCTGTATTTTGCTAATAATACTTACACACTTGTTGTAATGGAGTATTCTTACATTATGGTATTACTACTTTTACTTACAGTAAGTTAAGGATCTGAAAACTTCCTCCACAACTGAGTGTTATAAATAACGTTCCTAAAAGATCCTACATTTGGCTGTGATAGAAATACAGGGTTCTCCCATGATGCATAATAAAAATAATAAGCTGTTATAATATCATTATAATGTAGGCTATATTTTCTATCTATATTCATATTAATGTTCAATATGTTTGTTTATGTATGCACCAGCCACCAAGGCAAATTCCTAGCAAGTGTTACTTATTTTGCAGTAAACCCGGCCTTTTCTGATTTTCTGATTCTGATTTCTGAAATAGCATTCATCACCCAGTATAGAGACACGGTGTACGTTCTCTCTCCTGTGGGAACCTGTAAACCCATACAGTTGTGACAGTGGGCTACAGCCCAGACAGGAGTCGTGTCCTACCCTCGGTGCAGCAGGTCCTCCACAGACCGGAGTGGGTCAGGACCTCCTCGTTCTTGCGCACGGTCTCGTTGTCGTTCAGGTTCTTGGAGCGGCACACCCCGCGGGAGTACAGCCAGTAGTCCGTGCCCACTGCGATGGTCATGAGGCTGAAGGCGCAGAAAGCCCCCGCCGTGGTCAGCAACATCTGCATACCCCGGTTACACAGCCTCATGTCGGCCCAGGCTCTTCCGCGTCCTCCGCACCGAGGAGTCCCCCCCCCCCCCCCCCCAGTGGACGAAGGCCAGCGGGGTTTAGAAACTGTTAGAAACTTCCCCCCCTGTGCCTGAACTTTGTGCGGATCCAGTCAGCTGAAGATAACTCCGATTCTGTGCACATCTTCTATAACCGGATACTGTGTATTCTAGTTGGATTAGTGCAGGTTTCAGGACGGGTCATAGCCTACATGCATCATGCTTGGTTCACTGAGCCGGGATGTTTCCATGTCAATGCAGGAGAGAAGTCAGTAGGCTGGTAGTAGTACAACTGATGAAAAACAGAGAGGAAAAACAGACCGAGAGGCAAAAAGTGGAAAAAGCCACAAATCCTTGGTGAAAGAAAAAGGTGGTCAGAGAAAACAGCAGCAGCAGCTCCAGTGGACGCAATCTAGTTTGTTGTAGCTTCTGCATGGCACCAACTGCAGGGTAATCCTACCCGCCAGTGTGTTTGTGTGTGTGTGTGTGTGTGTGTGTGCGTGTGTGTCACTAAGCATAATAGATCAGTCTGGGTCAGTAGTCTAAACCAGTTCAGTTCAGCACCGTGGACAGCAGCACAGTGGTCAGAGCATGTTATTGTCTTCATTTATAGACATATACACATATATATGTAATTAATAATAATTTCTGATATATTTATATATATAAAACATCAGAAATTATGATTAATTTGGTTATCATGCTATCCATTATCATAAAAATGCCACATACATTTCTGCATTATAACGCACTAATCACCTAGAATTTCTTTGATATAAACTTGATACTGTGTTTTACTGCATTATTTTGTGCAAAGGGAATTATTACACTTTTTCCCCCCAGACTTTATTCATTTTCAGTTTCATTTAAAATGATCTGTTTTCATATTCCACACTGTGCTCATTTATATCTATATATCTATATTTCCAATACCGTAAATTGTATTACGTTTTTTTATTATTAGTTGTATAAATTGAGGGTTACTACAGATATTTAATGATTAAAACCAGCAGCTATTTCCCAAATATGAAGTCTGAGCAACACTGGGTGTTGATTAGATATTTCTAACTTAACTGTGACGGCTGTGATCGCTTGGATCCCTTTTCGTTTAATTGGATTTAAACTTGTATTTTTCTTGATACTTTCATATGCATACCAAAACTCAACCACTGATTGAGACCAATGAAAGAGAACAATAAACCTTCATTTTGAGGAATAATTGTCAAAGTCTATTGTCAAGCAAAAACGCCAAACATTAGTTATGCCTCTGCTTAGGTTGCTGCTTTCCCCCATTTGATATAATTGTAAACTGATTAAGTATAGTTTTGATCTGTTTATTGGACAAAAAAAGACATTTGAAAACTTGACCATAAGATATGGGCAATCAATTTCACTATATTCTGACATTTTACAGACTCAACAATTAATCAAAACCTTATTAAATACAGTAATGATGTAATGAAAAGAGTTACAGCCAATTTGTCTTTTTTTGTGTGTCAAACAACTGTCACTTTATGCCTTGAAAGTTATTTTTTCTAAGCAGTGTGCCAATCTCTTTGATAATCTGACAGGGATTATATATATTTTTTTAACCCAGTATATATAATGTACAACAGAGTAAAACACAAGAGCCACAGTTACTGAAATGGTATTATGATAATTCACTTTAATGTAGGTATCATACTGTAAGTGTCTCTCACGCGCAGGTAAAGGTGGCGCATGCAACACATGTACACTGTCCTGTTACACAATTTCTTCAGATTGCTTTATAAAAGTTGCCCTCTTCTCCTGATCCTCTTCTTCTCCTGTCTTTTGCATAGTAAACACTTTATTCCCCCCTCTTTTCCCCTCTCCCTCTTGTCCTACTCATCTCATTTCCCAGTTCATTTCCTCCTTAAATCGTATCGATGTGAATGAGAGTTGGGGACAGGTGAGGAGGAGGAGGAGAAAGGGGAGATATAAAAATGGGAAAACAAAGTAAAAAGTGACAACTGAGTGTTGGCAGGGATAGAGACCAGGGAGAGAAAGTGAGATGGGGCTGTGAAGTAGTAGATTATAACATGAAAACCACTTCTAGCTCTAGATCCCATTCTTATTAACACATACACTGAAACACAAGTCATACAGAATTATTACATCTACTTTATATATATATTAATTTCACAGAATCTCATTATATTCTTGTCAAGGACAGCAAAACGGTGTTTGCTTCGTGCTTTTTAAAGCAAACTTTTTAGCATATTTCGACATTATTAGAGAAGGCGTACACAGCATTCGGAGTGGAAACTCAAATTTGAGCATGGGTATTTCAAAACTGACTTGCATCGATAAACTCAAGACATCAGGCTTTCCCTCCTCCACAATGTGAAATGCAAATCTTAAGGGAACTACTGTACCAACAAATATGGCATGCATAGAGGAGCTGCACCACAAAGACTCTATAGGCCTACACAGCACTTAGTACCCAGCGTGTACACAGCGCCAGAGAGAAAAGAGAAAGAGAGAGATTAAGCAAGAGAAAAAGACAGAGACGGGGAATTACTCTTCTTTTTTTTTTGCATCAAGTTTGGAAGACGAGACGTGCTTAAGACTAAGTTCAGAACTAACTTAGACATGAGGTTATAAATCAGGACTTTTAAAACCATTCCATCCCTCCAAATGGCAGCCTGCCTGCAGAGACGTGTGTGTGTGTGTGTGTGTGTGTGTGTGTGTGTGTGTGTGTACACATATGACATATTGATCATGGAATGTTTATGACGCAACTTTTACAGGCCAAAGAGAAGAAAATCAAGTACACAAACACACACTGTTGTTGATCGATAAGAGCTCATACACACAGTTTCAAATTCACTGTGACTCTTTGCATTGACCTGGTCCCCACGAGGTCCTGTGAATACTACACATACCCTGGGGATTTCTGGAAACTGGCCTGTTTGACTATGTGTTTACTGGTCAAACTCAGTCCCAGTGTGACCAACCATCAGCTAAAGTCAGTGTGTGGCGGTTTATCCTATTTGTGGGTTGAGATGTGTGTAAATGAGAGGTTGTGGCTCTAGATGCTGGATGAGTCCTCGGTGGATGTAACTGGGCGGTACGGGTTGGATTAAAGTCTTGTTCGGGCTGCGTCTAGCCAACAGGAACTCCTCAGACTTCTATTATGAATTCAGGGTTGGTGTAGGAGAAGCCTTGAAACTCATTCTGGTCCAGATTCATAATGAAGAGCTTGTCTGTGGGCGTCAACTCCACCGCCATCTTGGTGAACTCCTTGTCAAAGTTGCCGACGTCACGGCGAGATTTCTGCAACAGAGAGAGAGAAAACGGGGGAGAGAAAGAGAGAGAGAGAAGATGTTAGAAAAATAAAGAACAAATAAAATAAAAAAATAAAACAACTTGCCCATAGAAGCACAAAGATGGAAGGTAGAGAAAGAGGCAAGGGAGGTTAATTATTTCAGCACACGGAAAGACAATAACCTGTGGAGTTGGGACAAAGTCTTGGTCATTGAAGTCACAACTCTATGAATCAAAAGTCCTATTTGTGTTTAGAGTCCTAAACATGTCATTATGTGCCCTTTTACCAGATTTAATACATTTTTAAATCTATAAACTGTTGGAATAGTACATGTACAAACCTCATCAATTTGAATGCCTTTTAAAATGTGCATTCACTACTTTCAATGAAAGCTTTCCAATATTAAAAAGCCAAACGATCAGATATATATTTGGCATGTTATTCTGTCCAGCATTCAGGCCGTGGACAGGACTTTTGAAATAAGGAGTTCAATGGACCAAAGTCCTCCCATGCAACCCACCCTTCACCAAAAAAAAATGTTTAGAAAATGTTCGGTAACACGTTACTTGAAGGTATCTACATAAGAGTGACATGACACTGTCATGAACACATGACACTGTCATGACACAGTCATGACACATGAACCCTAATCCTAACTATAACCCTAACTTGTCATGACAAAAACCGAATGACACTTACTAAAAGAAGCGTTATGTCATAAACGTTTATGACCGTTTATAATGTTTATGACACGTTCATGACAGTGTCATGTCACTCTTATGTAGCTACCTTCAAGTAAAGTGTAACCAAATGTTCACTATATTTTACATTAAATAAAAAATGTAAATGGATTAGGGTAGGATAAAAAATTGTGAACCTGTCTTTTAAAGCTGGGGAAGGCATTTTTCTAGAAAAGGCCAAACAAATGCCAGAATTAAAAAATATAGTCCTCTTCCTGCAGTCCCCCGTCCTAAGCCCCTCTCACCAGACAGGCACGGGCACATGCACACGCTTCACACAGTAACATGTATGTGTACTCTTCATCCATTTCAAATCATCCCAATCAGGATTTAGATCCTTGTGCCGTAATATAGCGGCAATCCCGTTTTCTTTGCGAACTTGTTGGCCTGTAAAGCCCTTTAAGATGACATATTTAAGCGCATGTTTAAATGTGTCAATATCGGCAAAGCGTTTCAGAGGTGGAGAGAAAATGTTGCTAATAGTTTAGCCTTCTGCTAACCGTAGCTGTGAGCTTTAGCTAGAGTCTTTAGTCTTTTTAATAAGTCCGTCTTCCTTTCTTTTGGATTGCTTTGCTGTGTAGGCACTTGTTTGCAATGCTGGAATAGCATTGGATTTTCCGCCATTGAATCAGGGTCCACCATCTGACGGGATGTGCAAGTGCATCTGCATTTGTAGAACAGCCAATAAGAACGCCCTCTCTCTGAAATGACCTGTGATTGGCCAAAGTCTCCCGTCACAGGCTAGATTTTCTAAATCCTAAAAACAGAACATAGAGGTGGTGCAGAAGTCTAGTTTTCTCTCAGACCACTTGAATTACAATATGCTGAAAGGTTATTATGGAATTTTGTGACGCAAAATGACACAAAAAAACTGCCTTATCCCTGCTTTAAATCTGAGCGAAGTCATGAGTCATTGGTGTTAAATTGTGAGTCGTGTTGCATGTGTATTTTGCTACTGTTGAGTCTAAGTGCAGTCTAACCCACACCTCCGATCATTTGTATATGGTGGCACCACAAGGAGTCTAGACTCAGCAGAACACACTACAAAAGTCGACAAAAACACAAACACCCTGCCGACAAAACCCAGAGACACAGTCAAGAGATGAATAAAGACCCACCAAAACATTTCAACAGCACAAATGCAGAAAGATCTAAGACAAACTTCCAAAGCCAGAGAGAGGAAACGTTTTAGTACAGACAAGGATCGATAAAATAGACCAGCTGCAGACCAAACCACAACCGGAAAGGATTTCACACAGGAAAGGGAAGCAGTGAGCCCCAGGCAAGACACATGACACACACACACACACACAACACACACACACTTTAGTTTCCTACCTCCTCCTCTTGTCTCATCTCACAGGGTTTCCAGCTGAAATGAGGAGAGTTTGAAACTTTCCCACCTCTATCACCGGTCCAAAAACTCATCACTAAGTCAGCTCATTTTTGTGTATGAGGCAGGTGTGATGCTGCATATTTTAATCTTTGAAATGTGGATTTGTTTTGTGGACATTTTATGTTACCCTCTAATGCAGCTTTTATAAATAGTATATGTGACAATTAGTTGATATATAGTTAAATATCTGGTATAGTTGAACACATTGTTATGTAGTTATCTCAACTAATGAAAGATTGACACTATAACATGGTTGTAATATTATGAAATATAGATTTATGTTTTACATACATTTAAAATATGAAGTCTTTGTTGTGTGTTATGTATGTATACATTTTTTAATCATTTATAAATAATTCTTCTTACTCCATGGCAAACACCATCCATTGATGAAGGCCATGAGATGCAACTGAATACTCCAGGAGAAATTTGGTGAGTGGACCTTGATTTTTGAACAAAACTTTGAAAAAATGTAGATATGGTTTTAAGGCTGAATGGTTTCTAGAGGTTTGTAAATTGTAAAAAAAAAATCCATCCTTGGAAGAGATCCTGTCTCAACAGTAGGTCGTGTGGCTTAACTTCATATGTTTAGATAAGGACTGTTTTTGAAAAGTGACTCGTTACCATCATTTATCTAATATTTCTGTATTTCATAGGCCTTTAAAAAAAACATTTCCCATTAGTCCTAAACCTTTGCCAGCTAAACATCATGGTTCGACAAAAGTGGAGTCGTTTTTTTTTTTTTCTGTGCTCACTAAGTAATAGTAGAAGAAACGAAGGTTTCAATTTGTAACAGCAAGTGCTGCAGTTTGATGTAGAATAGGAACATGCTTCATTTTTTCAGAAAGACCAATGAAAGAAATATTGAATGAGAAATTGCATTAAGTTACAAAGGCTAGTGGAACAGAGGCTGAATGGAAAATTTGTTTTTACGCTTCCGTAAGAAACATCAAGAAAATTGATGTTTTTACACATATTGTGTATGTTTTTGTACATATTAAAACAAATAAAACACAATGTCTTTCCCCGTTTCCAGTTTTTACGCTAAGCTAAGTTAAGATAGTCGTTTCTCCTGGCTTCAGCTTAGCTTCCACATATGAGAGTGGAACTGATCTTCTCAGCCAAACCAAATAACCACATTTTGGGCGTAGCAGCAGTAACAAGGCAAACACAACGGAAGTAGTCTGGTAGGCACCAGTGAGTATATTATCAGTTTCCAGTCATACAGGACAATTACACAATCCACAGAAGCATCTCTCTCATCCAGAACAATTGATCCAAATATATCTTTGATATAGAACTCCATATATATTCTTTTTCTCTGTCATAGCTCTCGTTATGTCACAATTGATTCGTCACCATCATCACAATAAACATTTACTTTTTCCACCTGGCAGAATCAATCGTCTTTATCAGTGAGCATCTTTGTGTATCTGTGACGTCACCATGATGCCACCCGCCTCCACATCTCAATACGAGCTCAAAGAACAAGATTTGACACATTGTTACAACCCTGCAGTGTTACACAGTTACAAAAAAAGATAATACAACCTGCCTCACAATAAACACACGTCTTCATTCATTTTATATATGAAAATTACTTTCCGAAGGTATTGTATTGTTGGAGAACAGATAAGCTATAATGCATATTCTAATAATTATACATGTACTGCAAAATGGCACAAGATGGCTGCCCTTCATCACAGTTGTTGAGGACAATATTTTTCCAACTCCTCATGATTCTGAATCCTATTTTGGCACTTTTGGACATCCTAACAAACTACCAGCTTCACAAGACTCTGCATATGTGAAATTCTCCCAAAACAAATGGTTGTTTACAAGCTTAGATATGTCTTTAAAAAAACACAGTGTAATGTGGTGAAGCTTTCAGTGATAAATCAGGAGAAAAGTAATGAGATTTCAATAAAAAAAATTAAAAAAATCACTACCTTGATGCAGACCTACACTCTTCCTGACCGTATGTATAAAGACTTATATCCTCTGACATAATTAAATCAGCAAAAAAAAAAAAAAAAATTAAGCTCACCACAATACTGACTGAACAGAAAGTGTAGAATATTTGGTCCTATAGACAAAATAAAGTCAACATTAGGAAACTGATTAGTAATCAAATAATCATAGCAAAGCAATTGGTCAATTTTTACTTACTTACTTACACTGTATGAACATTACCAAATATGTGCTCATAGTACACTCATCAACATTACTGATAGGTCAATATGCAATCACAGGGAGGGTGACACGAAGACAGAGCAGGTTTGAGTCGGCCCTGATGTGGGCCCCCGACATGAACCTGCTGGTTTTGAGCAGCCGGGCGGCGTTCAGGAGCGAGCAACATTTGTCCACTAAAGATTGAAATACAACCAGTAGAGCTAATATGGGAGCAGCCAGTGTCACATGACGTGCTTAACCACAGTAAACTGTAAAAAAAATGTCACAGCTGGAAACAAGACTAGTCTCCTACTGGCACCTTGACACATGAATATCTGATTAATTCTCCTGATTGTTTGCGTTTGAGCAGCTGTCCTCATTTCCATCGGAACTTTATTTTAAGAAATAGTATTGGTATATTTAGGGAAATACGCTTATTCGATTTCCTTTCTGAGAGTTAGATGAGAGGATTGATAACAGTCTTATGTCTGTACCGGAGACAGTAGGTGATTAGCCTAGCTTAGCATAAGGTGGTGGTGGGGGGGGCATCTCACCTGGCTCTCTCAAAAATACAACTCACAGAACTAAAGTTTACTAATTAAGATGTTGGATTTGATTTGTTTAATCCGTACACACAGAAAACAACGACGTGTTTTTTTACGGTGAAAACTCTTGACAACAACCTTGTATGAATTTTAGAGGTGCTAGTAGGCATACGGTTTTATTTTGGAGAAAGACAGAGAGCCAGGCTAGCTGCTTTCCCCCCTGCTTCCAGTCTTTATGCTAAGCTAGGCTAATTTCCTCCTGGCTCCAGCTCCTTACTTTATGCAAAGACATGAGATCAATATGGGTCTTCCCTTCTAAGTCTCAGGGGGGAAAAAAGCGTACTTCCCAAAATGTTGAACTATTCCGTTCACCCTGCCTGGATATGACATCATAGGGACTGTTTTTTTGTTGTTGTTTTAAATATTTTTAATGTGTGTTTCACGAGGTGTGGGGGGGTTACTAGTGCAAGCCCAGTGATATGTGGCATGGTCAGTGAGTTGTGTGAGGGTACTCAGGGTTAACAAATGAGAAGCCGTGGAATTCTTCCTGGTCCAGGTTGGCTATAAGCTCCTGATCTGGGGGGGTCAGCTCGGGGGGGTGGCGTGTGAAAAAGCGATCAAAGTTCTCCGCATCACGCCCACACTGCCGTGGAGAGGAGAGAGGTGGAGAGAGAGAGAGATTGGGGGGGATGGAGTGAGTTTGATGACGGATGGAAGGAAAAAAAGGACGACAACAAACAAAGAGAAAAAAGAGAAATACAACTAAAACATGGCATCAACCAATCAAATCACTCACAGCCGAAACTGTGGATTTCCATTGGTCCGCATGTGATCCAGTGACATCTCAGCTTCATCATTGGTGACTACACTACACAAATCTCAGCTCACCATTTGCCAGAGTAGTGACCAATGGCAGGCAATGGTTTGGTTCGGGGGATGAGCGAGCTAATCTATAACTTACCTTGAAAGTTTGACTAGTTGGATGTTATTTCCTTCCTTACGGTTACTTATTTCTGAGCTAATCAGTGAAGTTGAGGTAATATTCAACAGCTGAAGAGAGTGTGTGTGTGTAATATACTCACAGCTTTAGGTTTGAAAGGAGGCTGGACCTCTTTATTCTCCAGTTTTTCCCAGTCTATGTAGCGAAAGAAGGCGTGTTCCTTGATGTCTCTCTCCCCCTCTGGACCGCAGCCCAGACGCTTACCTGGGTGCTTGGTCATCAGCTAAATTCACACAGATAGACAAGGATAAGAAGAGTTTATGTGTGTGTGTGTGTGTGTGTGTGTGTGTGTGTGTACTGTATACTGTGACTGATCACTACACACTAGCTCCCCTTCACTGCATTAAGGGGGAAGGGGCAAAGAAGCAGGTAAACTCCGTTAAGGATGCCAAAAAACTGAATTTGTGTAATTACCAAAATTATGAATCCGTTACTGACCTACATTCACTTGCATCACAATTTTCAATAAATGTATATAAACTGGCAATAGCTACACCAAATCACAACTTTAACCAGTCGATCAACTAATAGCCCAATATGTTTAAAAGTAACTCCACAGATTCTACACGTCAAAGTCTGTATGTGGAAAAAGTTGTGTAAAGCCTTTTGTGGCTGTGTAAAGTCTGATAAAAGTAATTGTGTGCACATCCCACCTTCTGGCAGGTGCAGGACAAATGAAAGTACTCAAAAATGAAAAATATTGAATGTCCGCAATACTGCACTCCCATATTTAATATAAAATGCAACGTTTCGACCCTGCTGGGTCTTCTTCATTTTTAAGTCTGATAAATGGCTTCAAGTGAAGTCAGTTGGTGTTACAACAGGTTGAATTTTTAAACAGCCTAGGGCGTGACACGCTGGCTTAAAAGCAGTTAAAATGCTGACAGCTAAAAAGGTGTAGTGTGACACTATTTCACTGGAAAGGAGTCTGCAGCTAAAGACACAGAGGAGACTTTGTGCACTTTGAGACAGCATGGATACTGCTGCTGTCTGATAAACAACAGTGTTAGTGTTGCGTTTATGTCCGGCTCCGTATGCCTGTGTTGCGTTCAATCTTGTTGTAAAATATCCTTCTGCCATTTAGTGTTTCTTCTTTTTGTTGTTTAACAGCAAATGACTTGTAAAACAATTACATTTTAAATTAATCATTTAAATTTAACCATATTGACTTAGAAGTAAACAAGCCTTTCTTTAATCTTTATTTTTTTATATTTAAGATAAAATACTAATTCAGTTTATATAAATATAGGAATATTTTTCAGTCATTTCATTCTATTAAAAACAATCGTGAGAAAATCGTATTGTGAACTTAAAATTGTGTATCAAATCATGAGTTGAGTGTATCGTTACATCTCTACTATCCATGGTGAGACCGACAAAATTCTAGGAGTGCAATGTTAATTTGGCGGAGTAGCCTTTTAAATATAATAAAACTGCTCAGTTGGCAGAAAAAAACAGTGTGTGATATCTAATAAAAATATTGAGAAAAATATTTCACACATTGGTTACACTGAATGCTTTAGAAGTGCAGTGCTGAATCAGTGGAGTACTCTTTTAACTGGTCCTACTGCACTACCTTGTTATTCTTACGCACTTTGACTCCAAACTGAGAGCCCTTAACATGGCGTACTCTCCAGTGTTCAGAGTGGATATGGAGAGAGGTTAGGGTCCACATTAAGAGTCTCTCTATGTATGTGCATTTGAAAATGTGCCCTCACCCCCTTGCATATAGCAACAGCCTCTTTGGACATGGATTTCGGGTAAGAGACGTGATGCTCCATGATCGACTGAAACAGCTCATCTTCATCCTCCCCGTCAAAAGGCGGCTGGATGGGCACAAATATACATCATCATTTTACTTGTCACAATTAAATAAAAAAAAAACTATAGTGATTGGATACAAACCTGTCCAGCAAGCATTTCATAGAGCAGTACTCCAAAAGCCCACCAGTCCACAGACTTCCCATAAGGCTGATAAGCTATGATCTACAAGACACAATGGTGGAGTTGTGAGTCCCATTGAGGAGTAAAAACTTAATAAAAAAGAAAGTGCACCATCAACTATTTCACAGCATGTAAACACACCTCTGGAGCAATGTAGTCTGGGGTTCCACAAAAGGTCTTTGTGGTGATTCCATCTAACATGTTCTCTTTGCACATGCCAAAGTCGGCTATCTTTATATGGCCTTCAGCGTCCAGCATCACGTTGTCCAGCTTCAGATCCCTGAGACACACACACACACACACACACACACACACACACTTTTTATTCTGAAGGGATTTTAAACTGTACATGCAGACTCGAACTGATGCACAGAAGGACTCACCGGTACACGATGCCTTTTGAGTGAAGGAAGAAGATTCCAATGGCAATCTCTGCAGCATAGAACCTGAAACACAAACAAACACCAGCTTTTATCTCTACTCAACTGTGTAATGACAAAGATGAATCCATTAAAAGGCAGCTGCAAGCATGTGACAAATACATATACGAGTGCTCATGTTAGCAGCTAACTACAACAACAACTCATTCTTTCATAAAAGGTTCATCTTAAACTGAATTAGTACATCCTTTAACATTTAGGTTATCAGATCAGCCCAAATGGCTTTCCATATGGAAAGGGTACATACATCTATCAATAAAATTGAATAGAATCGACTGACAAAGCAAACAGAAGCAGAGTAGATTGGGTGGGGGTGGGGGGGGGGGGAATTAATTAGCAGTAAGAAGAGAAAAGGGTGCACAACAAACTGTGTGTGTGTATATATGCTTATGTGCGTGCATGCGTGCGTGCATACTCACACAGCATGAGGCTCCTTGAACTTGCCGACCTGCTGGATCTGGTACATAAGGTCTCCTCCATTTATATACTCCATGACGAAATACAATCGGTCCTAGAAGACAAAGAAAAAGAGGAGAATATATGATCAGTGTTGAGTTTGCATGCTGCCATATTTCTGCATGTGCTTATCTTTGTTAATACAAGATGTTGTGGACCCATACCATGGTTTGGAAACAGGAGTGCAGCTGAGTGAGGAAAGGTGGTTTCCCAGCCAGAGCGAGCACTCTCTTCTCCACCATGGTGCACTCCACGTCATCGTCCTGGATCACCACGTCCTTCTTCAGGATTTTGATGGCGTACAACTCATCGGTGCCCTTTCGCTCAGCCAGCATCACCTGAAGAGAGTCAAGAAAAAGCAAATAAATGATCTTTACAGTGATTTCATTTTGTTTTACAGCCACTGGCTTCCATATCTCACCATAACAAAAACACTACCAATTTGCATCACCTTGCCAAAGCTGCCCTTGCCCAAAACCATGATGAAGTTGAAGTCCGAGAGCTTGACCCGGTCCTGATTGCCATTGCTGTCATACTTGCACACCGAGGAGGAGGAAGAAGAGTCTGTGGGCTTCCCTGGCCCCACCCTTGCCCTCTGGAGAGAGAAGGAATAACAGGAAAAGAACAAAATTATGAGGGAAGAATAAATATGCCTCATATAAATAAATAAAAACAAGGACAACGCAAATTAAACCGGTCAATTTTTTTCTCTTTTTCTGTGCGTCTCACCTCAAACTTTTGCCGTAGCTCCTCATTACCGTCTTCTCCATCTGGCTGAACGGGAACATTGAAGTATTCTCCTTCTTCCTGAGACAGCATCTTAAACCTAAACCCCAAAATAAAAATAGAGAGATAATATCCAGGGTTATCACTAGACTATGACAAATAGCCCTTAAACATTCACACCCCTGTTCCCTCTGCCTTTGTCATTTCTGTCTATATCTGTGTAATATTTCCAGTTATACACCATATCCCGACACCTTACCATCCGTCTACCCCTTGTTTCTGTAGCTCTGAGATCCCAAAGGACAGGGATCCCATGAAGTCATTCCTGCTGGTCAAATCCCAGTCCCAGATCTCCACTGACAGACGGCGGTCCTTGTCGGTTTCTTTTAGGTGGCTAAGAAATGAGAGACAAAAGGGGGCGGGGGCAGTCAGATGAAGGGTGTTCTAAAAAAACATAGATAAAGAAATGAGGACAGGGTCACTTTTTCATGAGCTCCAGTTAGCTTTGTGCTTTTGTGACTGAAAATGGGGCCGAGAGAGTAACTTATAACATAAACAAGTCAAGTTCAAATGATGCCGAATATAAGCTGAAGCCTCAAAACTCATCTGAGAAATGACTCACAAAATGAAGGTCTCGTTCCAGGTGGGGTTTAGGCAACATTTGATGGTCTTGGTCTTCTGCTTGCTCTCACTCTTGGGATCTGGAATCAGCTTGAGCTTCACATAGGGGTCTGACAGGCCGTTGGGGTCCATGGGCACCAGGTTCCTGGCCTCTTTGACTGGAAGGGGTTGAACAGGACATGATTACAAAAAGTGTCCGATAAAGAAAACATCCCAAGATAATACACACTTTAGTGCAACAGTTTAGTCTGGAATTTGTCCTTTCCAGAGGTCTTGGTGATGAGAGTCCTGCCCTAAATAACTTTGGCTACATTTGACAACACTTAACAACTGTTTAGTTTCTGTTCCATAATCAATACACAGCTGTCTGTGAGAGGATGAGCCAGCACGTGGATGCATGTTCCAGCAGCCATTTGGGTCAATCGTTGGATCATTGATCGACTAATGGACTTTCAAGTTCTGGTCTTAGGCTGATAGAGAGCTTTGAGAGGCAATCAGAGTGTGTGTGTGTGTGTGTGTGTGTGTGTGTGTGTGTGTAAGTAAAGAGACAGAGTGCACTCACTGGTGACGGTGAGAGTGTCGTCAGCGATCTGGGCAGAGATTTGGAGGCGTCCTCTCCTCTCGGTGTGATCTGTCCCACACAGGCTCGGGACGTTGGTCACACACCGCTTGTGGATGTTCATCATACAGTCTGAACGCAGACACAAAGAAATTCACAAGTTAATTATATTTATATAGCCCCCAAATCACAGTACAACCCTCCATCCTTAAACTCTCAAGTCATTATCACAATGCTTTCAGTACTATATAACCAGATTAAAGACTCAGTGTTACATTTTGATAAAATGGGGGACTCAAAAGAGAGAGATTGAAAGAAAGAAAGAAAAAAAAAAAAGGTCAAAAATGAAGAGCAAAGGCTGAGAAACCTGAACTTTAAGTCCCAGAAATATTGGATCCTACACTTCCCATAATGCAACTCAATAGCATTGTTTCATTAGACCCTCCCCGCCTGATAAACACAGTTTCTTAGATTGCCGTTAATTCATTTGCATTGAATCAAATGAATTTAAATAGTGTATGTCTTAATGATGAGCACTTAATAAAAAATACCCCAACACTCTTTATGTAATTTCTCAGTCAGTCCACCAGATGTCAGACTGCTCTGATGTACACAGCTCCACAGTTTACTCCACTCAGAGGTGGAGAGTGAGAAGGTAATCCTTTGTATGTTTAATTGTATTTTATATTTCCATCAGACAGAAGAAATAAGAAATATATAATATATATGCATGTAACTTATAAATTTCTATCTGGCTCCACTCAGCTCCACTGTCCATTAAAACTTTATAGAGGGAAAACAAAAAAAGTGTGTGATGGTGTGTGATGTGGCAGAACAACACATCTCATCATGGCAGCAAATCTAAAATATATATGAATCCCTTGCTTGTGTATCGAGAGCCTTGGGACACTGTTTTAGGTCCCTCCAGTATAAAGCCTGCAGACCAAAAGTTGTTAGGGACTTGATCTTAGTTGGTGACAGGTGACAAAACTCAGAAACTTAAAATAAATATTGACGCTTCAAAGAGGCAACTCCTGTCAGCCATCAAGAGACGTGTCTCGGTTGGTTTTCCAAGTTAAAATTTAGCCAAATCATGATCATTACCAAACTTATCTCATCTCTAATCAGTGATGTACTGTAAATATCGAAAATATCCAAACAACCCAAAGAATATTGAGAATGTCTGTGTGCAGTTCCAACATTTTGTTTGTTTGTTAATATGAATACAATTTACGAGAAGCACAGAGCTCCTAGTCAAATGTTGTTTGTTTACGTGATTAATATATGACCTAATAACCCCTTTGAGAACTGTATTATATAAGCTACCACAGTGTTTTCAGCACCAAACACTTTAACACCAACCTATTTCCTTTTCCTTTTCGCGTACATCTAGTGACTAAATATAAATGTATAAAAACTGCTTCTAAGGCCAAGTCAAAGTCCATCAAACACTGTGTACTACTGCACACAGGTACAACGAGGAACTGTCTATCCGCTAAATAATTGCTGGAGATTGCCTTACAGTGATGTAGAACACTTCCTGTTAAGGTTTTTGTTGCCAACAACAGGGAAAAGGAATAGAAATAAGTATGGCACAACAGCATTTACTTACCGTTATGAGAAGCTGATAATATCTATTTAACTGTCTGTCATTAGGACTCACGAGCAGGTTAATTATTGTAAATGATGTATGCAATGTAAAGTCATAATATGTTTTTCATTGAAAAGGTTTTAGCTGAACTACAGTCCACATATCACAAGCAAGGAAAACAGTATTAATTGGAATGACATAAATTACATTTTAAGCAATCATTACTCTGATTTCCGCCCTATGGCCTAGACACACATTACAGTTTTAAATCTATTGAAGTGTGTCAATATGTAAAAGAGTTCAATGTATTTGACTAAGAAGTGAATAGTTTGAAATGTATACATTTGTGCAGCAGGCGGCATACTGTCAATAAAGCAGGTACAATGACAATTTCTATTTACGGCCTTCTAAAGCACAAGCTTTCATGGGTGTCACATGCTCAAGCTGTGTGATCACACACACATTCACAGATATTTGTGTACGTACGGTCACATTTCATGCCCTGGTGTATCAGCCCGTAGAGAAGGGAGCCACAGTGGTCACAGAACGTCGGACTGGAATAAGTGTGGACCTTAAACTTGTGTTTACTACGAGGATCCTGCAGAGGCACAAACACAGAGAGGAGAGAGAAGTAATTAAAGTCACTATTTAAAGTCATTCAGGTCATTTCATTTTGTTGTGCTTAGACCCCAATAAAAGTATTAAAAACGGCAGTTTCAGTTGTTCCCAGTCGTCTTGTTTGGCGGTTTTCAAAAGGTTGGTTCACCAAAGTTGCAAAAATAAGCATGTCCTCCGTTACCTCTAGTGGTCTCTAACCATGCAGATACAGTGGGGGAAATAAGTATTTGACCCCTTGCTGATTTTGCAGGTTTGCCCACTTACAAAGAATGCAAAAATCTACAATTTTAATCATATGTACATTCTAACAGTGAAAGACAGAATCCCAAAGAAAATTCCAGAAAATCACATCATATGAATTTATTAAAATTGATAACCATCTGATGAGGAAAAACAAGTATTTGACCCCCTGGACAAACAGCAAGTATTCTGGCTCCTACAAGCCAGTTAGTCTTTCTTTAAGACACAGCCCCAATCGAACCAATTATCTACATCAAATATACCTGCCTCACCTCGTTACCTGTATAAAAGACACCTGTGAACACCCAAACAACCAGCATCCAACATCACTACCATGGGCAAGACCAAAGAGCTTTCTACGGACATCAGGGACAAGATTGTTGATCTGCACAAGGCTGGGATGGGCTACAAGAGAATCGGAAAGCAACTTGGAGAGAAAAGATCAACTGTCGGTGCAGTTATCAGGAAATCGAAGAAGCACCACACCACCGCCAACCTCCCTCGATCTAGGCCTCCACACAAGATCTTGCCTCGTAGGGTGTCACTGATCATGCGAACGGTGAGGAATCATCCCAAAACCACAAGGGGGAACTGATGAATCAACTGAAGGCAGCTGGGACCACAGTTACAAAAGAAACGGTTGGTAACACACTACGCCGTCATGGATTGAAATCCTGCAGCGCACGCAAGGTCCCCTGCTCAAGAAGAAACATGTACAGGCCCGCATGAAGTTCGCCATTCACCACCTGGACGACTCAGAAGAGGCCTGGAAGAAGGTGATGTGGTCAGATGAGACCAAAATAGAACTTTTTGGCCTCAACTCAACTCGTCGTGTTTGGAGGGCAAAGAACACCGAGTACAACCCAAAGAACACCATCCCCACCGTCAAGCATGGTGGTGGCAACATCATGCTTTGGGGGTGCTTTTCAGCCAAGGGGACGGGACAACTCCATCGTATTGAGGGGAGGATGGACGGGGCCATGTATCGTGGAATTCTGGACCGATATCTCCTTCCCTCAGTGAGAGAGCTGAAGATGGGTCGAGGATGGGTGTTTCAGCACGACAACGACCCTAAGCACACCGCCAAAGCAACAAAAGAGTGGCTGAAGAAGAAGCACATCAAGGTTCTGGAGTGGCCTAGCCAGTCTCCAGACCTGAATCCGATTGAAAATCTTTGGAGGGAGCTTAAAATTTGAGTTGCCAGGCGACAACCTCGGAACCTGAATGATTTGGAGGCTGTCTGCAGGGAGGAGTGGGCCAACATCCCTGCCGAAATGTGCACAAACCTTGTCACCAACTATAAAAACCGTTTGACATCTGTGCTGGCCAATAATGGCTTTTCTACAAAATATTAACATGGTGTTTGTCCAGGGGGTCAAATACTTGTTTTTCCTCATCAGATGGTTATCAATTTTAATAAATTCATATGATGTGATTTTCTGGAATTTTCTTTGGGATTCTGTCTTTCACTGTTAGAATGTACATATGATTAAAATTGTAGATTTTTGCATTCTTTGTAAGTGGGCAAACCTGCAAAATCAGCAAGGGGTCAAATACTTATTTCCCCCACTGTAGTTGGGGTTTTATTTGCACAGGTTTTGAGATTCCCTATATGGCCAAAAGTATGTGGACACCAAAAGATTTCAGCCATAGGTTAGTGTTGCACAGCTTACTCCTAAACCATGTGAATTATTATGATACTAAACAATAATAAAACTGTATAACGTCCACTCTTCTGAAAAGGCTTTTCACAACACTGTGGAACCTGGCTACAGGGATTTGCTTCCATTCAGCTAGAAGTGCATTAGGGAGGTCGGCTACTGATGATGGTTGAGATAAGGCTCAAATTCATCCCAAAATGTGCTGGATGGGGTAGAGGTCAGGGAAGTTTTTCCACACCAAAGTGGGAAAGAAATGTCTTTATGGACTTGGATTTTACATATGGCCATTGTCACGTTGAAACAGGAAACCATTTTCCCCAAACTATTGCCATAAAATCAGAACCTCTTCATTGTCTAAAAAAAATTAAATAAAAAATTGTATTTTGCATCATTATCATTTTGAAACTTTTGACCTAGTTGTCACTCTCTGACACGCCTGTCTCATGTTATAGATGTGAAAGTATTTTTCTGTTCTGCATCATTATGATTTACCTAAGGGGACCAGAAGTACACTCATATTATACCTTTGACCATTTAGTGTATGATAATGAAATAGCTTTGGTGATATAAGAGATTGGAAGGAGTAAGAGATTAATAAACATCAGTTATACGACTTCAAAATCTATGCTGCTGACTCACAAAAAATGTGCGTGTGTGTGTTAATGAATGACAGATGTTATCTCATTAACCTGAGGCAGCCAAGCAGCACGTTCTCACTTTACTGACATTTCTGATGTGGGGCTGACAGCTCAGCAGGAGCACAACTGTGTATGTGTTCATCTAGCCGCACACACACACACAACACACACACGCTAATGTTATTAATAAACATCACTCAACAGCAAAATAATCACTAACTGTGTGTTTAATAAATATCTAACTTCAACACCAGCGATCTGCTTCACTGTGGACTCCCATTTTCTGTACTTACGTCGGAGGCAGGTCCCTTGTCGGCCCCCGGACAGGAAAAGGTGACAAATTCATGACAGCGCTTATGGACCACAAAACAGCACACTGGTGGAGGGAAAGAGGGAAAAAAAAAGCAAATGTCAAACTCAGGCTTACTTGCAATGCCAAATGAGGCGACACAATAGCAACAAAGAGATGAATCAATATGTCAATTATGTGGCATTAGTCATTGCACGAGAGGCTACTCATATTTCAGCAGTTCCCATTTGTTCCTTCCTTGCTGCAGACATCTATGTTTAGTTTTATGGCTTCAGTTTAAGATGGTTTTAAATTTAACCACAGTGTGGTGGGACATCTCCTGATCACACCTCATAAGATTAAAGCTGCTACAGGAAACGTCTCGCGGAGGCAGCAGGCTCCACACACCTGGTGACTGTTTGTTCCTGCTCGCTGCTTGAAGTTGTGCTAAAATCATTCAGTGTTGTGATGGACTGAATACCCTGCATTCTATCAGCATAATATAGCACATGGTTGCTGATTCTGAACCCCTCTGTAAGGAAATCATTTTTATAAGGTAACTAAATAGACAAAAAGAGCTCTGGGTGGTTGCCCTTTTGCTGGCGGTTAAAGGGTAACTACCGTTTTTTTCAACCTGGACCCGATTTCCTATGTTTTTGTGTCTAAGTGACTGATGGGAACAACAATCTTTGACATTGGTCCAGTATTAAGAGAGATCGCTGCAGTTGGTAGCGGAGAAACAAGCTACAATGTAAGTTATGGGGCAATTGTGCAGCTTGTATTTATGTTCACAAAAGTGCTCGTTTTGCCGCTGACAGACTCAGATTAATATTCTAAGTGTCTGAAAACATTATGGAAAGGATTTCTAAGGAGGTCGACCTTTCTGTAAAAAATAGTGAAATTGCGTTCGATAAACCCACCAGACTGTAGATGTAAATGTCATTTTAGCATTGTAAAATACACTTAATTCAAAGTCGCCCGCAACAAAATAAAATTATGAAGAGCTGTTTTGGGTCGTCTTTCCACTTTTCCAACCATCACAATTCTAGTTTTGGTTGAAATAAGCACATTGTTTACCGATTTACATGCAAAAATATGTTGACTCTATACTAGGGCTTTGACTTTTGCCCAAAAAAGCATATTTGAAGTTTGTTTATTTATTAATATTTGAATATTTATTAATAATATTTTGACCATTCAGTAAGACATATTGTTATCAAACTTAAGTTGTAGATGTTCTGTCCCCCAGAGGGCAGTGTATCAGTCAATGTCAATAGGAAGGCAATGATTTTTTCAGAAGAAAAACACACTGCCACGTTTTTCTTTTTTAATTAAAAGTCAGGCCGAGGATTAAACACAAACAGCTTTTGGAAGTTCAGCGCTTTCACCATAGCCTACGTAAGTGGTCTGATGTTTATACGCTGGTGTGTGCGTCGAGCCGGCGTGTGTGTGTGTGTGTGTGTGTGTGTGTGTGTGTGTGTGTGTGTGTGTGTGTGTGTGGAGTGAGAGAGTGACAGTGATTACCGGTAGCTTCAGAGCGATAGTGACTCTAGAGTCATAGTGAGAGGAACAAAGTGTCTCCCCTGTTCTTTCTGACCACGGTGAGACATCTGTAGCAGGAAAAGTGAACCCTCTCCTTGATTTCACGTTGTTTATGGAGAAGGAGAACCAGGAAATGAGTCGGGGGGAAATGCAACGCTACCAAGCCACGGCCGAGCAACGTGCGTCGCCGCGACGTGTAGTTACACTTTGAAATGCGTGGAAAAAGCCTCGGAATCCAACACATTGACAAAAAATAATGCCCATAACAGGTTCGAATATTAAGGACTGCCTAATATTTGTTGGAATATAATTATTTTTTTTAATATTCAAATTATATTCAAATAACGAAGTTTGGAGTCAAAGCCCTACTCTACACGCTAAAAGTATTTTATTTATTTTTTTAAATGAGTCTGGTGGGTTTAAGGCTATTGACCTCAGGAGCTGTTTCGGGTTAAACAGAAAGGTCTTAAAGAGGTTTTAAAAGGCCTATATCTGTCCATAATGTTGTCAGACAGAATAGTAATCTGAGCCTTTTAGCGGCAAAAACAGCAACACCAAAACTGACGCTTAACATTTGCCACATAGGGTCACATTGCAGCCCAGTCTGTAGCTGCCGGGTTACAGTGTTCACGCTCAATACTGCACCAATTTCATAGATTGTTGTTCCTATCAGTCACTTACACACAAAAACAGGAAAATAAATAGGGTGAAAAATAACAGTAGATACCCTTTAAGACAGAAGTTCTGGAGAAGTCTTTTTCCCCAAGAACATGTGGGACAAAGTTCATTTGGCCAAGTCGGGGACCGTCTGTTACGCTACAATCAAGTAGAAACTCTGCTCAAAAGCAGGGAAATACGTTAAAGAAGATGGATATATATAACTACCTAATTTAAGTTACTTAAGTCAAATTTTGAGGTACTTGCACTTAACTTGGGTATTTCCATTTTATGCTACTTCATACTTCATTCATTTTATAACTTAACTAGTTACTTTGCAGATGCGGATAATTAAAACAAAATGTAAATCAACTAATGAATGATGATGTATAGATTAGGCTACCCAGCAGTATATAAAGTTATTAGAATTAAAATAAACAGATATTAGGGTGTATTCAGTTCTGCTGCTTTGAATTTACTTCTACTTATCTTAGTTAAGAACACTAGTGTCAAAGGGCGAGTTGGAGATGATCATTCATGCTTTCATTTCCTCTTACTTACAGTAGATTACTGTAACAGTCTTTTAACCTGTCTGAGTAAGAAGGAGCTTTACCGTCTCCAGAACTCTGCTGCAAGGCTTTTAACTCACATTAACAAAAGAGCACACATCACACCTGTTTTAGCAGCACTTCACTGGTTACCAGTGCAGTATAGAATTCAATTTAAAATCCTGGTCCTTACTTTTAGAGCCCTGCACGGTCAAGGTCCTCCCTACACCTCTGACTTGATTCAGCTTCATACACCCACCTGTAGTCTGAGGTCATTATGTCAGAGGCTATTAGTGGTTCCCCGCACTCTAGTTTAAAACTAGAGGGGGGGTCGATCATTCCAAGCAGTGGCTCCTAGGCTGTGGAATGTCTTGCCTCCCTTTCTACACTGTGTGAATTCTGTCGAATCTTTTAAAAAGCAATTGAAGACTCTGCTATTCAAGCAGGCTTTTAGTTAGTCAAGGTTTTTTTTAAATGGTTGTTTATGTTTTCTATTTGTATTTAAATGTTCTTGTATTTTAATTTGTTGTATTGTATTACATTTTATTGTGAAGCACTTTGTGATTTTTATCTGTGAAAGGTGCTAAACAAACTTTACCCACTTACTTACTTAGTTGATATTGCGATGATGATAAAAATACAATATATTATGCAACCCTATTTTACTTGTAACAGAGTTTCTTTACACTGTGGTATTACTTACTTAAGGATTATTATACCTGCTGCTGTAACACAGTCATTTCCCAGTTTGGGATTAATAAAAAGTCCATCCATCCATCCATGAGATCCAAATACTTTTTCCACCACTGAACTGAAGTACATATAATACATGTTTCTAAAATGGTCTCGGGCTGCATTCTTAAAGTTGATGATTTAAATCGCTGGTCAGGGAGTTTAATCATTTCTTTGCTGAAGCATCAGACTTCTCGCTTGCATCATCGTCCACAGTTAATTGTGTGATAAGAGCTCAAGCAGACTCACAAAGCATTAAAAACCCAAATCTTGTCTTAATAATAGGGATGTAAAGATACGATTCACAATTTTATGTTCTGAATAAGATTTTTTTTTTAAACAGAATGAGCTGCAGACAAATGACTGGAAATATTCCTGTATTTATATCAACTGTACAAAACAAATCCCACACCCCGACAGCCCTGAGAAGCTGAAATGCAAACTTTGTTATCAAGTAAAGTAAACATTCCAGATGTTTTACATGGGAGCACACAAAAAACCCTAGGTGCTTTTTTTTTTCCTTTTCTCTTCAAATAATGGGACAGAAATTTTTCGTGTGAATTTCTGTGAATCATCATTTTACATGGGATACATGTATATGAACATTTCAGACAAGACTGAGATGTTTACAAGACGTGTCTTATGAATGCTGCAGAGATCCAAACTGCTATTGTTGACAGGAGTTGAGTAGGAGAGAGGGACAAGCTGGTCTGATCAATCACTGTACATTTTACCACGGCTGGAACTAACAAATCATATTTTCCCAAAGCTCAAGCTGACACACTCAAATAGCTTGTTTTGTCCAACCAACAGTGCAAAACCCAACGAGACTCAGTTTGCTGAAGGACAGCAAATATATTCACATTTGAGAAGCTAAAGTCCGTGAATGTTGAAAATGACTCAAATAATTAACTGATTATCAAAAGCATTGTCATTTTCTGTGGCTCAGCTCATCGATTAATCAACAAATAATTTACAGTTGAATGTAGCGTTAAAGGGGATCTACACAGTTTATTTTTTAGCTTAATGTACCTTAACTGAACAGCTTCAGAGTCATTGGAATGGTCATATGACTTTTTTCGGGTTGAACGCCTGTGAGCGGAAAAACCACCCTTGCAACTTTTGGCTGGCGAGCCACCGGCCTCAGCGTCAGGAAGTATTGCGTGATATCAGGTCTCGCAATGTAACGAATTGCTTCACGGCACTGCACACATACACACCCCCATCAAGGAACCGGCTGACAAGGTAGCGATGGAGTTTTTCACACTATCGTCCCGGCTGAGCCGGCTAAAAAGAAGGAGAAAGCTAGGAAAGCATTTGCGGTTGTATGCCTCCGCCAACCAGTGCAATTGTAACAGTTTACATCCATGTCCGTCCAGACATAATATACAGTAGGTAGTGAAGACTTTGAAGGAATAAAACAAAATAAATAAATAAATAAATAAATAAAAAGGTATATGTAGATGTATTGTCGTGGATGCTTTACACACATCTTTAAACAGGCAGCATAGAAGATCTACCGTAAACAATTTCCAGTTTGGCGCTAAATATAGTCAGAAAAGCGTTTTTTAGATCACAGTGAAGTTGACCTTTGACCTTTTGGAAATTAAATGTCATCACTTCATCATTTTATCCTAATAGACATTTGTGTGACATTTTGTCGTCATAAGCTAATTAATTCTTGAGTTATGGCCAAAAAAGTGTTTTTGTGAGGTCACATTGACCTTTGACCTCCAAAATCCAATCAGTTCATCCTGAAGTTCAAAAGGGAGGTTTGTGCCAAAGTTGAAGAAATTCCCTCCAGAAAGTCCTGAGATATCACGCTCCCAAAAATTAGACAGACGGACCGACAACCCAAACACAATGCCTCCGACTACAGCAGAACAGTGGACTAATAAGAAATAAAAGTACATCAGTTGTCAAATCCAATTCTTGTTTACAGCCACAGCAGAAACTGTTCCAAACTATATATAAGCTGTTAAGTTATTAGTTAAATTAATCACAAAATGAATCAATAACTATTTGGATTATCCCTTAAGTCATTTATCAAAAACACCACACATGTAAATTAAATATTTTCGGATTTTGTAGCGTTGATTGAACAAAAGCAATTTGAAGACATCACATCAGGCTTTAGGAAATTGTGATTGGCATTTTTTAATACATGATCTGATATTTTAGAGATGAATCAATGATGACAATTCCTGTAAGCTGCAGCCCTAATAAAAAAGTGACACTACTAATGAGTATTAAACGTTCAGAGGTGGAGAAGGTATGTTTGATATCTTTGAGCAGAGCTGCTACTGATCCAACATCCAGCTGAGCTAAGATCAGATGATCAGTCGCTAAACCTTTAAACTGCACACTCTGGGTCAGATGGAAATACAGTGCACTCCATCCCTTTAAATTTTGATCAGTCACTTTCTACATAGGAAAACATGAACATGACCAACACCAAAACTCCATTTAGATAAATAAGGCAAATCAGTCTTCTGTACTGTAGCCCAACTTTGTGCGTTACATATCACTGGTGTAGCAATGCTGATTTAAACCACTTCCACTTTACAATGAACGATAGTATCAGAAAAAGAATTAGGACATCAATACGGTTCACATTTCAACACTGCTATGACAAGATTATCACACATGTTGCAACAGTCAATAAGAACACACACACACACACACACACACACACACACACACACACACACACACACACACACACACACACACACACACACACACACACACACACACACACACACACACACACACACACACACACACACACACACACACACAGCTCTAGTTTAATCTTAATTATTCACATTGTCGTTACATTTTCATGAGGCACCGTGGCAACTGGCAGCACTTTCCACGTCTTTCTAGCAGTTAAGCTAGAGAGTGCTTATGTTTGTTCATGCGTGTGTTTGTGTGCAGACAAGAGGGTGGGTCACATCCGTGGACACCTGGACGCACTGTAAATTTAAGTTAGTGCAGTTTCAACTCTAAGGCCTCAACATATCAACACAGATAAAACAGAGACTGATGATAAACTGGGTACAACATGGAACTCTGTCCATCTGTAGTGCTCCACAATGCAAATAGAACGGATGAAGACAAGAGGAAAAGAAAGAGTGAAGAAGAAAATAAAGTCAAACAGAGAAACACACGTGCATGTGTGTGCGTGTGTGGGCAGGAAGGGATGGGGCACAGCTGGGTTTTGAGGCGATGTGAGGGGGTGGAGGACTCATTTGTGTGTTTGCAGTGTGTCAGAAAGACCTAAAGAGAACTGGAGCAACAGAAAACACCGTGAAGGACGGTGCAGTCACACTTTATAGCTTTTTGTTCATAAATCTGCTCTGTCACTTACACACACACACACACACACCTGTGCACGTACACACACACGACTGAAAGACAGGCCTAGTGACCTGCCAAGGAGGTCTTGCTCTGTTGCCTAGCAACCACGCTGAGCCCTACAGTCGAACACGAACACGAACACACACACACACACACACACACACACACACACACACACACACACACACACACACACACACACACACACACACACACACACACACACTATCTGACTGACAGCGATTACAGCAAATCAGAGCCGATCCAAAAAAAGACTCCTGCGATGGATTGCCAGGATGACAGCGGGCCGACAGTTTCACACCAACAGGAGCATCAGGAAGTTCCTCCATCTTGGATGATTACCAGTCCACAAACCACAGACGGAGACACTTGTAATAATCATCATTCAGGCCTGAGCTTGCCTGAATAAACTGAACCGGAGCGATAAGATCCTGCTACCGAACAGCTCACTGAAGACTAGAACGCTAACATCATATCGTTTGGACAAGGGGTTTAACGTTTTTCAAGCCAAGGACCCCCTACTACATATATTGTATAAAATGAAATTGCATATTAAACTGGGCCTACAATAACCTGTGGGGCCACCTAAAACCGTTATACATACCTTTTTGCATAGAATACTAAGCTATTAAAATCGCTAATCCTCATTTTATAAATCATGTTTTAATGTTAAACATACATGTGGCACTGTGAATCCTTATACTGTATCTGTGGATGGCCTTAGTGTCATTCTTACCTATAAGCCAGTAAGCCTATCATCAATGGGGATTCATATTTGATAATAATATGTTGAATTCATTTTAGGACTTTAATTTTTTTTTTAAAAACAAAACAATAATTTGGAGGCCTGTCTGCATTGACTCAGAGGACCCCCTAGGGGTCACGGACCCCCTGTTGAAGATCCCTGGTTTAGACCATAATTACGAGCAACTGAGTCTGACAAAATGTTCACGTCAGCCTTTTAGTCGGGATTCTGAGCTGGAGATGATGGGCCTCATTCACCAACAGTTCTTACAAAGAAATGTGTTCTTAAACCCTTCTTACGCACATTTTTACAAGGATTCTGGCATTCACTAATGTTTTCTTAACTTGGATTTGTTCTTAGCTAAGAACAAAATCTATGAACACTGAAAAGCACTCTTACGCACATTTGAGTGATGACAATTTGCTCCAAATGATTGCTTACTACATTTTATTTAATTCTACAGTCGTTTACAATGATAGTATTGTAAGACGCGTTCATATCTTATTTATTTGGCTGAACCTCTTCACATCTCCCCATTTGCGCTGCTTCACACACTTTATTTGCTTACTTGCATGGTTAAAGAAAATAAAACTGTCTTAAGGAGACAAGCGTGCGTGATGTGGACACCCGCCTTCAAAGGGGGGGGTGTTTTTAAAATCCACTTTCAAACACACGGTGCTCTACAAGGGCTCTACACCGCGGTGCGCTCCGGAGCGCACCGCGGTGCTTGTCTGACATCTGTTGACAAAGCAAGGCACAACCTGCACCAAAATGTAACTCAAAACCACAGAAAACACACAGGGGTGCTTTACGGCCAAAGGGATGTGGGTAAGCCCTTGTAGAGCACCGTGTGTTTGAAAGTGGATTTTAAAAACACCCCCCCCTTTGAAGGCGGGTGTCCACATCACGCACGCTTGTCTCCTTAAAATACATCCATGAATAAAACCAACCGCATTCCGATTCTAACAACACATTTCCGTTTTATGCTGGTTAGGATAGGAACTTTAAAAAAAAAAGCCAGGCCTTGTTTGTAGTAGTGGACACCTTATACTTTTTCTTAAGTAAATATGTCTTTGGTTATTTGTACTTTTATTTAAGTACTGAGATTCAGTACTTCCTCCACCGCGGCTCCGACAATCTCCGAAAACCTGTCTCCCAGGAGGTGCACGGGAAGTTTCATGTCCTTATATGGGAATTTGCGGGGCGTTTTTTTATGCTAATTAGGAACAACTGGCACGCGCTTTCAGTTACGAAGACGTGGGATTCATCAATCCTAAGAACACAGGTGCGAACAAATCTGCTGTTTAAGAACACGTCATGAATCCGACGTAGACTTTTCTTAGGAACCTTCTTAAGAACATATTTAAGAGAAAACTTAGGAAGATATTGGTGAATGAGGCCCATTGGGAATTTCTAAACAGGGACGATATTGCCCACTTGGTGTAAAGAACTACTGTACATCATTGCCAACACAGTTATATCTAAAAGAAAATCCAATATTAATAGTACAGCAATTGATTTAGTAGATTTAAAAGAAGCTTGTCTGTATCTGGTTCTACTTCTTAAAGAACTGCTACAAAAACATAGCAGTAAAAAAAAAAAGAAACCAATCTAAGGTTATTTAAACCACCAATATTAAAAAGGTGCTCTAAGCGATGTTGGGTGATGTTACTTCTTGTTCTTGTTGTCGTTCGAAGTATCATCAAACAAAACGGAGGCTAGCTCGCCCCTCCCTCCTCCTCCTCATCCTGTCACCTTCCCCTCCCTTCCGTGCTTCCTGAAACCATCTTGAACGCGCATTATAGAAGTGGCCTACGTGCTAACGCTGCTGCGGTGATGGTTCAACCAACTCCTTCTTGTCGGTTATTGGCTGGAACACTTTTTGTTATGTTTGGTGGTGCAGGTTGGCCACTTTGTTTTTGTTGCCGTTTGTGGAGCCTGGGCTGTCTACAGAGACCGCATTTTTTTACAGTGTGTTCAGGGGACAGGCAGCTAGCGGATAGTGAGGAGATGTTTGCTGTATGTGACAAAAAAAATGTTGTAGCCTAACAAACGCGTGACATTGCTTAGAGCACCTTTAACCAGATTTGTTTGGCCACTTGGGGGCAGCGTAAACAAGCTTTTCTGTGTGCGTTGTGAAGACTTGATTTTTACAATTTTTACTCAAGTGTGCGAAAACAAAAATTCAAATTGATTTTTTTTCCGATACATCTCCCAGCAATACTTGGGTATGGGTACCGAAACGGGGTATTAAAACAGCACTGGGGCTAAATTATTAAAGACCGTAATATTGATAAGCTCTTGCGTTACTGGTTCTGCTATCACTACTTTTTAACGTTTTGGTGTAATTGATTATCACGCTGCAGCATCTCCTTTGCTCTCTTTGGCGGAGCTGAGCTCCTCCAACTACGCTCGGTACTGTAAGTGCAGTAAAACCTGCCAACTACCAGTAGTACCTGCAGGCAGTGAATCACTTCTGCAGAGGGAGGACAGAGGACAGGAGGATGAAGAACTAATACTGACTGATGTCTGTGCTCCCCATTCTTTCTAAACTCAGTATTGGGGTGTCAGTTGGATATTTTTAAAGTGACTTTGCTGTTGTAAACTTTACTGTCGCTGCTCTAGAAACAACATTTTGCTATATTTAAAATATGAATAAATTCCAATCCTGTTCTGAATGTATTCTTTTTATATATATATTTTAAAGCAATTATTTAGTTATGAAAAATAACCAATAAGGAGTATCGATAAGAATAGCAGTATTGATCAAATCTACAATACCCATCCCTAGCCGTACTTTGAGACCGAACAGAAAACACCTGGGCCCTGTTCATATGCGGCTAAACTCATCCCCACTAACATTATTCTTGTCAACGAGACGTTTCAAATTAAAATATTTTTTTATTACTAATAGGAAGACAAAAAAGGTCTTTGGAGATCCATCAGAAGAGCTGCTTGAGCATTGAAGCATCTGAGTGGATGGACTGGTGAACGTGCTTGATTGACAGCTAAGCATTCAGGCGAATCGGAATGAGATACAATGTGAACAAACTTGGGCTGATAACTGTAGTTTGCAAGCAATGAACAGACAGTGTATTCATTGTTGTTTTTCCCCCCTGGTGGGGATTAAGAAAACAGGAACATACCTATTATCATACAAAGCTTAATAGCCAGGACACACCAGCCAGACGGCCGACCGTCAACAGAAAAGCCAGTCGAAATGATCAGTCTCCCCGTGTTGGTCCAAAAAGTGCCACAGAACACACCAAAGAGATTTAGGCGTGTCGCCTCCATAACAGCAAGCGGCGCTAATCTGTATTGTTGCCCAAAAAATGAAAACCGGCAGCTGATTGGATGAACGCGTCACATGGGTTTGTTTTCTACGGAAATTCAAAGCCAGACTGTCATGGCGGCCGATCAGAATACGATCTCATATTGTACTAAAATAGTTCACTGAAACATGTTTCTGAAAACATTTTAAGGGACGCAAGATTGCTTCCACCAATTTGGATGGATGCTTTAGACTTTGATATTCAGTAACGAGCATAAACCTTACAACTGAGTAAGTACATTTCTCTTAACAGAAGAGCAATACAGTGAAGAGTATTAACAGCTATATAACATGCAGTGTTTGTGACATGACCAGGGCCAGTTGAGTTCATATTGACAGTTATCAGCACGTAAATCACTATTCACTCTGTGTTGGTAAGACAAATTAAACAAATTGAGGAGAAAAGAAATAAATCTATATAAAGAAATTTAAGTTGCAGCCCTGCCGATCAGTAAAAACAATAATCTGTCCATCCCTAATACGGATTCTTTATTTTCCTTTTTTTTAAATTATATCCTTAAAATTATCCTGAACCCCAAAAACTGCTGAACATCAACCTGCTGTCGTTTGCTGTGATTTGTTCATTTCATCGTCATCTCACAACGTTCTGTGTAGTTCTCCAGACATTTTAACATCCAGTCAGCCCATCCTGACATTTTCAGAGCATTGACACTGGATCTGTCGCCTTTGCATCGTGAAGCAGTACACTGACAAGCAGGCGCTGGGCTGTGGACAGGCATACTCTAAAATATGTGTTTGATTTTTTGGCCACAGTGTCACAAACATATCTTTTAATCAGTATCTTTAGACTGGCTGGCCTATCATCCAATCAATAACAAAGATACTACTTCAGTCCCTGATCAGGATTAAAAGTCAACCACAACCATGGTCCAATCACTAACAATGACATTTCAAGATGGGGAAACATGCAGCATTTTTTAAGAGGCGATATAAACTCTTACACATAGGCTACTCAAGATTTGCACATTTGATCATTCTTATTCTTGTTGAAAAGCAGATTGTATCTGTTGCCAATGACTGGAGGCCAGTGGGGCAAGAAGTGGAAAGATCAGTCAAAATCACAAGCTTCCTCAACAAAACCCCAAAAATGTTTTGCTCTAGCCAGGCAGCTAGGCTACTTATGCATTTGTTTGATTACATGTTTTTGTTGGCGAACAATGACGCTTGTATCAACACAGATTGTTGTTTATATGTCACACAAACTTAAACAGGGAAAATACACCACCAAATAGACCATGACATGAGTGGTTAATTTCACAAGCTACGTTAGCAACGATAGCTTGCTAGAAAACTAACCTAGCTTCAACCCTCTCTGCTAGTTGCCTTGCAGCTGGTGTTCTGTTGCGGTCTTGCGTGTTGTTTTCGCGACCACGCCCCCCCGAGGCAAAATTTCGCTGGCCGAAATTCACAAGGTGTTTCGCTGTGTGGAACCCTACCTGTAGCGACTTCTTCGAAGAATGATGTCGGAGATGTAAAGATCCTTTGACAGTATAACAGGGTGTTTAGAATCTTCAGGCATGGCTGCCCTACTAAGCCGTCCACCAACTCTTAAGACTCCATCTTTGAGAACTGGGTTCAGCTTGTAAATGTGGCTGTTTCTCTTCACAGCCTCTCCTTTCTCCAAGCTAGAAATCTCAGCTGGAAATCTTCCTTTCTGACAGAAGCGGATTATCTCCAACTCAGCTATCTTCAGTTCCTCTATTGAGAGGTAACCACCATTAGCCTGAGCTTTGATACTCTGAATTTCCTTTTCCAGAGCTTGCTTTTGTTGGGCTTCAACCATACCAGATTGAGCAAGTTCAAGGCCTTTTTGCTTCCGCTTCTGACTAAGACACAAAAGCAATTTCTTGAGCCTAAGGATCCAACATACTATCCTTTTCAAGTGAATCCAAGACAAGAAGTAGTTGATAATCCGTGTTACTGCATCAACATCCTCAACTCTAGTCTGTATGGTATTCACTGTGACACTCCTTTTAACCTCAGGGTCCTCTGGTGGGATTTCTCGTGAACCATCAGGGTTTACAGGCCACTCCTCCACAGGCTGGACGAGAAACTGAGGGCCTGACACCCACGTCCGATTCTTCAGGAAGGATTCCACTTTCAACCCCCTAGAGGCCAAATCTGCAGGGTTATTTGAAGTGTTCACATACCTCCACTGTGATGGTCTTGAAACTTTAAGGATCTCAGAAACCCTGTTTGCCACAAATGTTCAAAACTTTGAGGTCTCATTGTTGATATACTTCAAAACAGAAGTGCTATCCGTCCAAAAGATTTAGTCTTGAAGTGGCATTTGCAGCTCCTTCCTCCACATCCTGTCCATACGACTTGCTACTGTGGCAGCCGTAAGCTCCATACGAGGTATCGTAATCGGCTTCAATGGGGCAACTCTGGACTTTCCCATTATAAAGGCACAGTGCACCTTTTGATGTTTTGTAACAACAGATAAGTCACCGTTCCATAACCCCCTTCACTTGCATCTGCAAAATGGTGTAGTTGAGCGGATGTTTCTTCTCCAAACTCCGCGGGTTTCAAACATCTATCTACCTTGAAGTCTTCGAGCTGACAGAGCTCCTCCATCCAACTTCTCCATGTTTGAGCAATTGCTGGTGGTACAGTGTCATCCCATCCAAGCTCCTTTCTACATAACACTTGTACGATCTGTTTGGCAGAGAGCACCACAGGAGCCAGAATTCCTAAGGGATCATAAATCGAACTGATTGTGGACAGGATCCCCCTTCTGGTAGAAGGTCTATCTTGGAATATTATCTTGAACTTGAATGTATCAGATTGGACACACCACTGTACACCCAGCACTCTTTCCACAGGAAGTTGATCATAGACCAAATCCAGGTCTTTCATCTCTTTTACTCTTTGTTCTTCAGGTATAACAGCCAGCACATGTCAACTGTTACTCACCCATTTTGTGAGTACAAAACCTCCATTAGAGCAGATGGCTCTCAGATCGTGATAGAGAGATACTGCCTCCTCCTCTGTAGCAACTGAAATGAGGCAGTCATCAACATAGAAATTGTGCAGAATGGTGTTGACTACTTTGTCGCTAAAATCCTCTTTGTTATCTTCTGCACATTTTCGGGCGAAGTTTGCACAACTGGGTGATGAAGTAGCTCCAAACAGATGAACATTCATTCTGTACTCCTCCAAATCCTGACTGTAGACCCCATTGGGCCACCAGAGAAATCGTAAGAGGTCTGAGTCTTCATGTGGTACCTTCACCTGATGAAACATAGCTTCAATGTCCGCGATGATTGCAACAGGCTCTTTTCTGAATCTAGTCATGACTCCAATTAATGGACTAGTAAGATCCGGGCCTTGCAAGAGTTGGTTGCTGCACAGTCAAATACCACTCTAATCTTCTTTTTCTTAGGGTGGGAAACTCCATGATGTGGTAGATACTACACCCTTCCATCACTGCGTTCCAACTCTTCCGCTGGAACTCTCTGTGCATAACCTTTGGATATGATATCATCCATGAAGACTGAATAATCTGTGTGAAATGAAGCATCTTTGTTAAACCTCCTTCTTAGGTTCAAAGCACGTTGTTCTGCCATCCTGCGATTGTTAGGCATATTTATTTCCTTGTTCCAGAAAGGTAAGCCAATTTCATAATGGCCTCCAACTTTTTTAGCTGACTTTGTAACCAGGTCCATAAACTGGCAGTCCTCTCTTGATAATCCCTGCTGTTCCTCTTGATCACTTTCAGGAAAGTCAATCTTAAACTGCTGTTTCCACAGTTCATCCAGTCTTACAACAGAGATCCTGTTGACACAGACCTGGGGCTGTTCACAAACAGTTTCACAACTGCGGTCACCTCCTAAAGGTCCATTCACAGTCCATCCTAGAATTGTTTTGACAGCGTAGGGTCCGTCATCTACACTTTGGATGACTTCCAAAGGTTCCAATGCCTTGGGCACATTCGAGCCAATTAGCAGCTCAATCTCAGAATCAATGACAGGTAGAAAAACATGTCTCAGGTGAGGCCATCTATGAATATCTTCCTGCCGAGGAATGTTACCTCTGTGCACTGGCATATTCTTCTGTGTGTATGTGTTGGGTAGCTCACAGTAACAGTCACTGTCTAACCCAGCTACTTCTAAATCCAGAACAATGTAGCTTTCCACAATCTTCTCCTGTCCCATGGTTCGCAATAGAATGTTTGATCTTCTCCCAGAGAGATTCAGTTTGTTCATTAGTCCCACTGTACAAAACTATGCAGTGCTCCCATGATCTAGGAAAGCATAAGTATGCACTGTTTTATGCCCCTTCTTGGATTTAACTTGCACAGGTACTATGGAAAGTTTACAGTTATGGTCACCGGCCCCGGTAAGACCACCAGTTTGAACAGAGACTGTGGCACTGCTCTTTGCTGCCTCAACTTGCTGTTTTTCTCATTCTGTATATCTTTCTTTCCCCCTTTGGTAGATGTGCAGAATGTCAGGATGCTTTAGACTGCATACTTAACACGTGAGACAGTCTTTGCTGATGTGCCCAATGCCCAGACAGCCAAAACATATTCCACTTTCTTTTAAGAAGCCAATCTTCTCACTATGTGCCTTCTTTTCCAATAGAGAGCACAACTCCAATGCATGTCCACCATCACAGAAAAGGCATTTCTTCTTAGTACAAGATCCACTCTCCTTCTTTATAGTTCCTGTATCCACTTTCTTTTCCACAGCTGAAATAATAGTTGCGAAACTGCTTCCCTTCACCTTATAACGCGGCTGTGACTTGAATCTTGTCCCATCCTTATTTGCTGTAACCACTGGAGTATCTTTTATGTCCCCAAACACTGGATCGGATTCAATCCTCACTTGTTTTTCGATAAGGTTGACGATGTCTACAAATGTAGCTCTGCTATTGTGCCTCCCCTGCAGCTCACAGGCTACAGTCCTCCATCTGTCCCTTAGCTTATAGGGCAATTTCTTTATAATAGATAACATATTGGCAGGCATATCCAACTCCGACATGTCCTGGATTTCTTCCATAGCGTTGCAACATCCTCTGAGAAAGAGACTGTATGCTTGTAAAGCTTTTGAATCATCAGATTTTATTGATGCCCATGCAAGAACCTTTTCCATGTAGGCTGTTGCCATCTTCTGTTCATTTCCAAAATGCTCTCGTAACAAAGCTTTGGCCTTGGCATGACCTCTATCAGAGGCCATATGCTGACAGCTTCTGACAAGCTCTCTCGGCTGTCCCCTGGTGTACTGCTCCAGAAAGTATAAGCAGTCTCTTACATTGTTAGTTTTGCTTTCAATGCTGTGCTCAAATGCTCTTATAAAAGCTAGGTATTGTAGAGGATCACCATCAAAGATCTCAATCTCTCTCTTCGGCAAAGACGAGAGACATTGTTGCTGAGCCAACAAAGCTGTTATTTCATTTTGTTTTTCCATGATTGAAAATACAGGATTTTGTTCGCTGCTTCCTGACACCACTGCTGCATTGAGTGAGGCAACATTTGATGTATGGTTTTCTGCATTGGGACGTTGTGATGTATCTTGATGTCCCTGGGGCTCAGTGTGGCTCAATAATGTGGGTTTAGGTTTAAGTTGTCCACTTCCATCCTCAGATCTTACTCCCACCAAAGGGTTAGCATTGTCACTCACTGGCTGACTTTGTCGATCTCGAATGCTTTGAGGCAAGAATAAACCAGCTTCAGCATTGAGCGCTTTTCTTTCATATTTTCCTCGCTCAAAATATGATTCCATACCATCAGATATAACACTTGGATTAGGAGACCCTCTGAGCACGTTCACTTTAGCCCTGGTTGCTGCAATTTCAACTTGAAGTTTGAGCTGCTCTTTCCTTTTTGTTGCCGTGTTATGAGTGCAGCCATATCTGTCTCAGCTTTAATACATGCTGAGGAAGCGGTGGAATGACTGGACCTCCTGCCACTAGAGCTTGATTGTCTGTGGCTTCTGCCCCCTGCAGAACTTTGTCTTCCTGAGTTTCCACTTCCAACATTTGAGACACTGTCACTTGGTTTTATATCATCTTGTCTTTCATGTGGCACAGTATCGGTCACTTTAGCAGCAGAGATGCAAGTTTTATCCTGAACCTGTTGGTCATCTTCAGATATACTGTGTAGTGCTGCCTTTACATTCATGTCGTCAGGGAAAGGTCTCCCCAGTTCAGATAGCCATCTCTTTACATCCTGAACAAATCCAGTGGTGTGTTTACTGATGCTTGTAAACCATTCCTTCTGTTTTTCCTTTTCTTCTTCAGGAAGTAAGGCAATCACTACTTTGTTTTGTAGAATTATGTCTTCAGACAATTTTATTATATTTCCCAGTTGTGACCGTACAACAGAAGCATTTTCATCCGTTTGCATCAAATCCTTTATAGACTGAATGACACCTTTGATTTTATTAACACTTGCTTGCCGTTCCTTCTGAAGCCTTTGTATTTTTCCTGCCAAAGCCTTGACAGTGAGTTTTGTTGGTCTCTTGTTTTCATCCATTCCAGGGCCAATTACGTCAGAACCAGCCTTTAATTCACTCATCTTCTGCATTTCCCAATATGATATTTATACAATTAATGCATCCAAGCGTCAACATTCCACTTCGACCTCACGAAGCACATCCACAACAAACAATCCAGCAACACTTGAATCCACCGCACCGGAGGACCACAGCGCCAAGACAATTAAACGGAGATCCAAGCCTCAGACAAAACAAACGCGCACGTACCAACAAACATTTTGTCCCCAATGGACCAGCGGGAGTAACAATTCCTAAGCTGTATTCAAACAACAATACACAGCCAGAATCAATACAAAGTTACATACCGCATTGTTGAGTGCATTATTTGTCGGGCTCATTAATCCTCACGTTCAATAAGGCGCTTTCCAGTCTTTCAGTCAGCGTGAGCGCGGAGTCCAACAAAGTCCTTCCGTGATCCAGTGTTGTCCTTTTTTTTCGTTTCAATCGTTTTCTGTTGACTAATTGTAGCGACTTCTTCGTAACCTCCATGAGCCGCCGAGAGGCTGAGTCAAGGAACAATCATTTGTATAACGCGCCGTTTGAATAATCCAGATCCACCCGTTATGCTTTTGAGGATTTATTGTTGATTTGTAAGTGGGAAAAACAAATATTAATAAACGAAATCCAGTTGCCAGAAAATACTACAAAAAGGTAAACGTAAATGTGGAAAAAACTTGCGGTCAACAGAAAATGCGAAAACCCAGCTCACCCCCTCTCTCTAGCTTCCGTCATGCAGGTGTCCAGGTGTATAAATAGACTAATTGTGAAACCCACCCCCATGACGTGCTACGTTACGTAATAGGGTGAAAACTATAGACCATAAACAAACCTAATATAAATGGCTCCTATACTACCGTTAAGCTAAATTTGGATTTATTGCTCAGATCAGAGTATTTTGTTTGGGTGATCACATTATTTTTTTAAATGTGACAATATCAGAATCCAGTGTGACATAAAAATCCATAAATTCCGTTATGCATTGCAAAAAAACTAAAATCCGACCTTTAATCTGATTTCAGACCCAAAGTGGCATAAATCAGAATTGAAAAGATCAGATTACATGTGATTTGTGATGTTCACACTGTCGTGAAACAAAAATCAGATCACAGTCACATATAAGTAACAACCACAAAAATCTGATTTGAGCCATTTTTGCCTGTCTGACCACTTTGGTCCAGACTGAAATATATTGCTACAAATATTAAATGGATTACCATGAAATTTGGTTCCGACATTCATGGTCCCCAGAGGATGAATCCTACTGATGTTGGTGATCTCCTGACTTTTCTTCTAGCACCATCATCAGGTCAAATTTTTCATTTGTCCAGTACTTTGGTTTTTGATCAAATACCTGCAAAACCAATGCCATTCCCATCATCCTCAGCTCTACTTTGTGGTTAGTGCTAATAAGCAAATGTTAGCATTCTAACATGCCTAAGTACAACCTCACAGGGAAGCTTGCAGGGTTAAATTAGCAACATCCACCAGCCAAATGCTGGTAAAATATGCAAGTGGCTGGTAGATTTGCTTCACTCACAAGCTCAAAAAAACAAGGGTAATCTATTGAGTGGCTGGTAAAATTTGAACATTCACTAGCCATTAGACGTGTGGACAAAAAAAGTTAATTTTGCACCCTGGCAGCTAGTGTGGCTGTAGACATGTAGTCATGTTACCAGTGTCAGCTACAGTGCAAACAGAGCCTTAGTTAGCTCCATGGTTAGCTCACACTCACTGCACCAACATGTACACACGTGGCTGGACAGGGACATAATATTGACTATGGCTGCACGATATATGCTATAGCGCTGTTGAATATTGCGATCACGATATTACTTCCAATAAATAAACAGATGATAAAGTGTACTAATTTCTGCATTTCAAATTGCTTGTTGAATTTAAAACAAAATTTTATTGAACAAACTGAACACTGAACACTGAATTGAACGTAAAAAGGCACCACTAAAAAAAAATAAAAAAGACATTTAACATTTTAAAGTGCAGTTTTCTACCGATAGTCTCTTTCAACTAACACAAAAATAGAAAAGAATTGTGATAAGATCGTCAATCGTGATCCTGCCTGTAAAAAAATTGTGAAATTATATTATAGTTCCCACAGAGCCATCATTAATGTTATTGTTAACGTGCAGTTTTCCAACTATAAGAAGTTAAAATGTCTGCTGTGAAAAAAGCCTTTATAGAAACGTAATAACGCTTCTAAAAGCTGTTTTTTTTTTTTTATGAAATGCTTTTTGTCCGCATCTTTTTCATTCTAAAGACAACAATTTGCTGCGTTTTCAATGTGGAGGAAAAAAAGTGGTTTTTACTTTTCAAAAATCAGAAAACTTCTTGTGAAACTTTAACTCAACTCATCTGATATGACAACCGAGAAGTAAATTGACTTTAACTCTTTAGTCCAAATCTCTGATCAGACATCTGGATCGCTCTTAAGCAGGAAATGACAAGAGAGTAACTTCCCCTTTTTCCTGTCAGTGCACACAGGTGTGCACACACATACAAATGAACACCAATAAAAAGAAAGCTGAAGGCATAAAAGGAAGGATAAATCTTAACCCGCAAAGCAGGTATTCAAAACACACAAGTCAGAACAAGTCTCAACCATATGCGTGACATTCCTCCTGACGAAGAAGTGTGCGTTGATGACTTGTATAGGAGTATGTGCTCCTCCCATGCATACTGAACTGTATCTACACCCACCCTTCCAGGTTCTCTAACTCTCTTTAAGACACCACTGTTCACACAAATCTTCAAACTTTTTTTCTCATGTTATGTACAATAGAGGGAAAGAAAAAAACAACACTGGTATATAGATTTCAAATGAATAGAATAGTTTTTCACTGTTTCTGGTGGTTCAAAGGCTGGTCCAATGACAAGTTGAAATGTGAACCCTTTTGTGATTAAATAGCATTTAAATGACCATATTTCAAGAGAGGTCTGTACTAGTTGAAATATAGTCATCAAATGCCGTTTAAACAACAGCACAACAACTGCCCGGTTTAACTGTGTTAGGACCTGCAAGTCACCAAATCAAAGCCTCATGCCATAACATGTTCAAACAAACATTACCACTGAGACTGCAAGTACAGTATATTCTTGACTTAGAAAATAGCATGATATGATACCATCGAGATCCAGAACCGCTACAAATGAAATTTGAGGGGAGACCGTTTTGCCAACTGCTGTTTCAAGAGTGAACTTCCAATCTCAATTTTAAAGCAAACACGAGTCATTGGGGTGACACTGACTTTATTATTACTATTATTCCGAATATGACAATACTCCGAATTTGATACAGGTCATGTAAACAGCATACTCCGGTTAGATATTCCAAATAAGGCCTTTTTCCTAATATAGCATTTTCCGTTTAAGACACATGGGAAATTCAGGTATTATTCAGGTTTTAGAGGCATTCTTTGGACATGTATACAGCACTTTCGGAATATGCGTCTCAATCTGGGTTTTTAACTGCAGGCTTATGGTCAGCTCTGTGCGTTGCTATGGTTGCTGTACACAAACCAACCAGCCAATAGTTTGCAAGGCTGCAGACCCGATAAGAAGGACAAACACAGATCCTTTTAAACCTTATCAAAGACTTGGATATCAACAGGTTTTTGGATATAAGCACACATGGCTACGCCGACCTTTTCGAGAAGCTGGTTGAAGAAATGAAAGAGGAAGGCTGTGTTCGCACGGTCCAACAAGTCCGCCGCCGCTGGTAAACTTTGAAAAAACAAATTGTATTTTGATCAGCTACATGTAAACGGGAATATTAGTGGAATATTCACTTTCATTAGCCACGTAAACAGCTTGGTCAGAATATCGTGTTTTTCGGAATAAGGGCAAACAAAAATGGAAATCCTTATAATTTATTTTTTACTAATCTCTCTACCTGACTCTCAAATTAAAAAGGTTCTGTACTCAATATTTAGAACTTTAATATAGCAGCAAAGAACAATGGCTTCCTGGGCAGAGAATGAAGTCACACTCTCTCTCTTGAGGTTTTTTAACATTAATATGCGAATTACCATGCAAGCAATGCTTTTGTGTAAATATATCTAACATTGAACAACAACATTCTTTACATTAAATGATGTCTAAATGACCTAATAAAAATAAAAAGTTGTTAAAATGCTGTTAAAACAGCAGTTAAGTTAGTTCATGTGTTTCTGTGTCATGCCAAACATTTGGGATTATAAGAAACTGCTGTATGTCGGACAAAAAAAACAGACATCAATCCTCAAAACATTATATTCACATGATGATAACTTCAGGTATTATAATATTGTATATTAATGTACACAATTTCCAATCAACTGTGCACCGAATAGCAGAAGAAAGAAAAACAGCGGCTATTATTCTGGTAAAAAGGTTTTTTCATTATTGCCCAGGATTTCTCCAACTTCAATGTTTCAGTTTCCTAAGTGAACAGCTAACTCAAGTCTTTGTGCAAAATCCATGTTCAAAAAATATCTATTTCTGTTTTTATCTAACTGAACAATATACTAATACTACTAAAAGGGATCAAAGCAAACAGAATGGTCCTCATTCATTGAGACTGCACCTTGGACAGGTGTGGGTTTTTTACAGTTACAGCATGAAGTGGTACAATAGAGCTAAACAGTGTGGTTCCAGATGTAAAAATCACATTGATTTTCTCCATAAGGATTTGGATTATCAGCCATAATATCTAAACCATCCGAGGTAGACTGACCATGACGTGGTTGTAAAATGAAAATTTCCGCTCCTGTAGAAGCTAGAAGTCTGTACGAATTCATCCTTGTTTTACGAAAAACATGTTTTATCCGCAATCTTATGGAGAAAAACTACACTGCCCACAATCCTAAGTGTAACAGCAACATCTGTGATTGGTCCAACTCGCTGTTACCATAAAAACGTTTACCGTACCCTCAAAACCGTCTTGTACCTTTGCCTTTTTTTTGCCGTTTTCAAAATGTTTTTTTATTATGGTAACTTCTAGGCAAGTCCCGCTCTATGAAGCAGCCCGGTTGGGGTTAGGCACTGACCTTCAGTGGTTAAGGTTAGGATAGCCGATTGGTCAGGGGATAGGACCTGAACAAATCGGGTTACATTACCTAGTGTAAGCATGGACGCCTCGCCAATCGTACCGTGGGAATGCTATTGAAGGGCGGGCCTTGCCTCAAAGTTGTGTGGGTTCCATAATAACCATTGACATATATAAAATGGATCAACAGAGCCCGTTGCTCTGGACGGAGACCAGTGAAGGATATTAGAAGCAATTTTCCGGTGAGTGCTGAGCGTTACTGCGCAGCCTCCAACTGAGAGAGACAACGTAAATGTGACGTGACCAACCCTTCTGAAAGTTGGAAGTCTTCTGGTAGCAGAGCCAAGAGAAATCTCAATCATTCCCAATCTTACAGAGACAGAGAGCGTAGGTATATGTAAGGAGATAACATAGGCACAGGCTAATTATTGCTAACTAAAATGTTAGTTAACATTAGTAATTAAACCTAAACAGCTAACGTAAGTCAAAACTGCCTGCGAGCTTCTCCTGTACTATGCGGTAATTCCTCTACTATGCGACAGTAAGTCGCGTGGTTATGACACAATCGTTAGCCTATTTTTACAAAAACGTCTGCTACAGAGCCATGACGTGAGGTACAAGGTAATGGAGACTTTTATACATTGTCGTATTTCTTTAGAAATAAACAATGGACAAATAGAGTCTTTAAACGCTTCAGATGTAAAGTTATTCGCTGTCAAAGTGACGTCAAAATGAATGGCAGTCAATGGAATGCTAACAGGAGGTGATCGCTTTGTAGCATCAAAATGGCGCTATAGGAGGTTCGAGTTCTGAAGCGAAGCTCACCCCCTTGATAATAACACGTCAGCTACAGCCCAGGTTGTTTGGAGTTGCTAAGGCAACACGTGACAGCAGCCTGCTAGCATAGCTTTAGCTCAGCAGTACGACCAACAATCACTGATATAATTACAATTTGGCATCCAAACAAAATCAACAATATCAACATATACCTTAACAAATGTTAGCAATTAATTGCAGTTAAACAGCAGAGAAACAGCAATTACGTAAAAACAAATTGTGATTAGACAATGATGTAATAACTGTTACAGGCCTAGACTAGAAGTGAATCAATCACACCACAAACAAAGACCAAGTTGGCAACAACAGTGCCGTCCTTTTTGCAGCGGTATCCCACCACGGGGATGCCGTTGTACACTACTCGGACAGTCAATACTCAGTGACCGGCATCTGATTTCACGCACGCATTTATGTTGTCAAGGAGGTGTAATAAGAACTGCACAAACTGCTACACATAACGTGCACTCAGTTAACACTCTGTGTAGGGGAGCCTTTACGATGAATTGACCGTGATATTTTAAAGCATGGTTAATAGGGAAATCGGTTAATCGCTGCATCCCTATTATTGTCATAGATTTTGAATATCGTAATATGGCAAAGTGATTTATTGTCCTGATTTTAAAGGCTGCATTGCAGTCAAGTGAATTTTCTGAACTCTGAAAAAAAAGCTACAAGAGGACCTGATTTTTTTAGGGTCAAAATTTAACCCAGCTTTACCATAGATGCCTCTACCTTTTGACCTACAAATCACCAAATCAATGCTTACTGGTTAGCTTGATTTATTGATTGATGGGTGGATGGGTGGATTAACTCCTCTATACCTTCACTGTGAACAATGATCGCTGAGTCACAACATCACATATAGACACACACATTGACCACACATAGACCACTAAAAGAGGCTGTCTAGTTATCACTTAACTGTTGGAAACTCCCCACGAAACCCAACCTGACAGCAGCTCTACCTGTGCAAGGCTGCGATTGGTCCGTGCTTCCTAAAGTGTGTTTTCAGCTCAGGTTATTTCACCACACACTAGCTCACTGTAGTCCGGCGGCAGCTCGCACATAAAGCGCTAATTTTCTCTAACCCCCCCAATGCATTTTCTGTAAAAACAAAAACACCAAGCCTGTAGCCTGAAGAGATGAGGGGACTTTTGTTTTTACTGCTAATACAATTACACAACTTTGCACAACTCTTCCCAGTAAATTAAGTCTTAAGAGCATAGTGTGGAAACTTTGGTCATTTTCTTCATAAACCTCACATGACTAGAGCCAGATGAGTTTAGATGGGTGTCTGAGATCAGTACAGAGGAGGAAGTGATACTGCGACCACAACATTTGCTGCATTACTGTAGCATGCATGCGTTTGAGGGGTGTCACTATATTGTGAGGTTTATAAAACCATTTTGTGCAGAAGTCTGTGTCTAGACTGCCACCCCTCACCACGAGCAGCCGCCCACCCTCGGACACACATCACCACCCACACACAAACCCACCATTTTACAATTCCAATCAGATGTCAGGCTTGGTGTTAGGGGAGAAAAGAAGCTCGAGAAATCTAACTTCCTGGTCTGTCTTCCTCCCATTTTTCCTTAGTCAGAACCAGACACGTCTGCTTTCACCACTCCACGGACTCTTCTACTCTTACAGCTCACACTCTCTTCAGCCTGAGCCTCTTCACAGTGTTCTCACTCTCATTTATTAGTGTTGGCAAGCACCTGCTTTGAGTTTGACACCTGCCTGCCAACACCAACACGCTGTCAACAAAAGAGCCCACAGGTCACTCTAACAGTGTGCAGACCTGCGGCCCTGAACACAACAAACACACAGCACAACACTCCTTCAGACAGTGAACATCCGTACACACACCCACAGCCATATGCAGCAGAGGGATTTGTGAATGAGCCACAGCTCTTACCTTGGCACTGGAATCCCTGTTTCCCAAAGCCCCTGTGGACAGAAGACAGGAATGTGAAATTTGGGGAAATTCACAAGACATGCACTGACAATGATACACGCACACACATACAGATATCGAAGCACACACGGACACACACACACACACACACACACACACACAGCTGCAGCAGCAGCAGCAGCAACAGTGGGGCCCTGTGTCTCCGTGTCTCCAGCTGCATTCCTCCACCAGACCTTCCAGTTTCAGAGATGGGTGTCGGGTCGATGCGGCAAACGCCGAGCAGCAGCGACTGCTCTGCGGCTGCCGACAACGCATCCCCCCCACCTGACAGGCCCGCGGTGTTGTCGCATTGTGGGAAAACTCGGGGAAATGGCGCATCGCAGTGTTTGTGACAACGACAATGACTGAAACACTGCGGTGTCTGAATACTGTCAGTGTGGCAGGGAGGCCGTTCAGAGCCGCAGCAAGTGATTCACCTGTGTCCTTTCCCCTCACTCACTCACTCACTCACCAGATGAAGTCCGTGCAGTGGCTGCAGAAGGTCGGCTGCTTGAAGAAGCGCGCGATAAACTTGTGATTCTTCACCTCGTGCACATTCTTCTGGCGGAGAGCTCCCTGACGGGCGAAGCCGCGCGCGCTCTCCGGTGCCTCTCCGTCGCTGCTGGGGTCAGCCATCTTAACGAGGAAGCGGCGGCGGCGGCGGTCCGAGAGGAACGAGGGGCGAGGAGAGCGAAGAGAGAGAGGGAGGGAGGGAGAGACGACGGAGGCAGCGGGGGAGAAACCAGTCAAGGTGCAGGTTCCTCCACTTCCTCTCCGCCCCGCTGACCGCCTCGCTGTCACTCGTGCTGCCGGTGTTTTCTCGGGCTGTGTCCAGCTCGCGCTGAAGCTGCTGCTGCTTCTTCCGGCGGGTCCCCGTACCGCGCGCCTGCTGCTTCCCTGTTCTCTCTAATGTGTTGCTGCTTACAACTATCTCTCTCTCTCTCTCTCTCTCTCTCTCTCTCTCTCTCTCTCTCTCTCTCTGTACCCTTTTGACTATAGCCTACCCTTGTCAAAACTACCACGAGTGTGCGCGCGCAGTTGTTCACACACCTATGAAGCAATCCTTGTCAATAGCAACACAAGTACTGCATACTTTAGGTGAATTATGACTATAGGACACACACACAAGGCTGGATCACTGACCTGACAGTGGCCCTAATAAAGCCTCAGCTTCAATTGGTTTTTATAATTTGACAAATTACAAATGTATTTAACCGGGATGTAGGCCTACACACAGGCAGAATGGAAGTCAGTGTGGTTTCTTTTTTTCTTTTTTTTAAAACTGCAACTTTAATTAAAGGTGTAAAAGTGTTTGATGCACCAACTCAAACGTTTTGCATGATTTCTTACGCCATCAAATGTGTAGCCTAATGCCAAAAAACAAAAAGAATGTCATTAAATGCATCTGTGCAGCTAAACATTTTGCTTGGCATGTGACTAATGATGAACACCTTTTTTAAGCCCCTTTCTCACATTAGACCTGAACATAACAGGTTGAAATATTCTTCACACATAACCTCCTACGCATAACATGACCATTCCTGAGACATTAAAGGCACAATCCGTAACCAGAATGTAATCGACAGGGACACCCCAGCACCTAAATTCATGACATATTGGAAGACCTTTTAATAAAACAGATGAACTAAATAGCTGTTATCTCAAGACCACTCTGATTTGTCTTGATACAACTACGGAGGTCTCGGGGTTGGCCACCAAAGCACAGCTATAGCCTACAAGATAGGGCTACGACATTACTTAGGCATGATATTATACATGATATTGTATGTTAAGTGGGGCAAATTCCTTAACACACCTACAATTAATAAAGTCACCAAAACTGATTGACTTGCGGATTTATGGACTTTTGGAGCAGTTGCCAATCTTGCCCAGTTGGTAATCCAACCTTGTATAGGCCTACATGGCCAGGTTAACCTGCTAAATTGGTCCCTACATCTTCCCATCCTACCTGCCTCTATGCATTGTGATTCTGCCATTTTCGCCTCTTTAATACATTTTTAGAAATAGGATACACTTTTTTCACGTTTCATTAAAGGGACAAAATACTTTAAATTTGTTTGCATTTCTGATCTATTTTTTTTTTAGATTAAAATATAATCTACCTATCTAATTCTTTTTTTCAGAAATTGTAGTAGTATTTTCAGATATTTTACAAATATTTTCCCAAATCTTACAGATATTTTTGGATAATTTACAGATTTTTCCAAAAAAAGATTTTACTGGTAGGCCTACACTTTTTCTGATAATGTTATATTTTACTGATATTTTTTAGATATATTTTTTTTATTGATAATGAACAGGTAAACTTCCAATACAGTGTTTCCTTTAGGATTTTTTTTTAGCAGTGGTGGCAGGTCTGTGTCCCCCCACGTCCCTCTGCAAAATGTTTTACGTATGAAACGGAACTGACACTTCGTCACCTCTGTTCACACACAATGAGGCAAATTTTCAGTTGTGATTGAATTGTATTTTTTGAGGAACAATAGGACACGTTTTTGGTGGAGCTGTTCGTTTAATAGTCAACTCGGAAGAAAGCGAACATTTTGACAATAAATAGGCTACATCAACACAAACGTATGTGGAGTTAAACCGGACAGGCCCAATAACCTCTGAATACTTCTACTTGTTGTTAAATTGCAATGTGAGCGGCAGGATTATTTAAAAGGCAACCGCGACTACATTTTTTGTACAGCCCTATTTCTGATACCGTGGTGGCAGAAATTTTGCCATGGTGGGCCGCCACTACAAAACCAACACAGAGGAAACACTGCAATAATAGCACATGGTTTAGACTTGAAAATGTTGTTTTTTTTAAATCACAACACCTTATACCTCACAAATAGGCTACATAACAAACATCCCCACCCTCCCCCCATCCCATGGTGACCCCTGTCCCTGATCTCTCGACCTCCCCAAGAAACAATACATACATAATACCAGACATGATAAAAAAAAAAAGCTGTAGCCTACTCTTTATTTAACCAAGGTGTAAGCTTCATCCCATGCAGGTAGAGTTTTCCGACTACCTCCATGTACCCGAGCCACAGATCTCTCCATCATAACTAGGCCTAGCCTATGTCTAGAAAAGAGTAGGCCCACTGCTGCCACGACAATGTGTGAGGCGGTTGCCATCGCAAAGCCAATATTCTCTTTGCTGTAGGGTGACCAGACGTCCCGAAAAATTCGGGACAGTCCCGAAATCCAAGCAGTTGTCCCGAATCCCGAATCCTGCCCTAATTGTCCCGAAAATTAGAGCAAAGTCTCAAAAGCAGACTCTTTTTTTTTTGACTCTCGAGTAGGCCTAGTCTGATAGAACATTCAAAACTGTCCATGGTGATTGAGTCGTCCTGCAGCCAGCTCCCATCGGCTGCTCATTGGCAGCAAGTTTCAACGCAAATTTTCATTCATTCATTTTTGAAATGGAGGCTCAGGCTGGTGTCCCGGGACCCGATCAAGATCAACACGTAGCTAAAAAGCAAAAACGTCTCTGCAGGTACGGGGAGGACTGGGTAGGAAATAGGCCTACCCCTGGATTACTGCAGTTTTCCGCGATGCAAATGTATTTTATTCCGTTTTCCAATGTATGTAGGAAGGAGTTTGGTGTTTCACACGGGGGGTCCGACTTCAGCCTCCATGTTAGCAGCAAACTACATATAGCCACGTATAGCCACGCTTTCGTCTTGTTTAACACACAACTTTAATGAAACCTAGATTTTTTTAATGGTAGGCTATATGTTTTTGTTTTTTTTGACTCACGTAGTTATAGTCTGATAGAACATTAAGAAGACCAATACCAAGAAAAAAAAGCCAGCTGACTGGAGGCAGAGTGACTGAGAAGAGAGTAACTGAAAGGAGAAGACAGATTACAAAAAGCACAGCGAGGAAAACACACAGGGTAGGAGCTTGAGTCATGTGTCACCGAGGAGACAGGAGCAACGATCAGGCGAAGATGGTGAGTCAATCCGGGGTTTATATATTGCGCTTGATTGTATGACCGGTAGGTGTGTAGGCCTATACGGCGGGAGGAGTGGTGATGAGGAGGCGAGCTGGTGTGGGCAATCAGCTGGCTGGCACAGGCAGGAGGGGAGGGGGGGAACACACAGAGAGAGAGAGAGAGAGAGAGAGAGAGAGAGAGAGCACAAACTGACAGCAGAACATAACAGAGGGAAAAAGAAGAACAGAAACTCACAGCCAGCCGGACTCCAACCATCACAGAGTCATCATTAAGTAAAAGCTAGGTCGGTGACAGTGGGATTTTAACTCCAAGCAGATCACTAAAAGTGGGACTATATGTCTCCAAAAGGCAAACACATTGGGACACTCCCAAAACATATGTATAAGTGACCCTGAGACATCAAGTGTAGGGTACATAATTAGGCCTACATAATTAGGAGATGGGATGATTTTTATAGCATGACGTTTTCTTGGAGTAAGATACATTCTGTTTAGACATTTAAAATGTATTCATTGGTGATCAGGGCTTTTGGAGGTATCCTGTAGATTATAATTATAAATTGTAAATTATAATATTTCTTCCGGATTTTTTCCGGATTTTTTCAAATGTATTTTACTACTTTTCTGATATTTTACAACAACTACAAGTTAACAAACTAAGTGTTAATGCAAGGTATCTGTAGCTGTTTGTCATTTTTCTGAAGAATTTAATTTCCCATTTGTTGAGAAAATGGAGGAGTTAATAGAGAGAAAGAAAATATTCAGGTGAATGCTCCTTGCTAACCAAGAGAGATGCTTTACATAAATAAGGTGCAATACTAGATAAATAATTAATCTCAACAGTGGTAAAGGTGATCTAGAAATGGCCCTGAGAAAGGTTACTTACAACCTTGTTTATCTTTCCAAACCATGAGTATGTTAGGCTGCAGAAATTCAAGGGTTGCATTTACAGGGTGTAGCTGGAAGGGAAACTCTGTGAAGACCTATCCAGGTTGTTGTTCTGAACATGATCCCAAATTCAGTCACACTCACACAATTTTTCTGTGACCACACACTTTCTCTTTATTGCTGCCAACTTAAGAGGTGACTGTGCAGTGCAGCAGTGAACATGGCCTGTGGTGGCAGAAGTGGGAAGACGAAAAAAAAGGAATGTGACATGGGGAGCTTTGCAAGTCTTCATGTGCTTGCCGGTTTGTAACTTTGGGAAAAACCTCCTTAGTTAAAGTAATGGAAATGAGCTTTTCACTACTTCAGACCTTCTGTTGTCACTTTCTGCTGCATGTAACAAAGCAGAATCTTTCAGTTTAGATCTTATCTTTCCACTTTTAGAACTAAAAGTTTCAAGCCAAGAGTTTCCTCTTTTTCACAAAGCTGCTGAGAGAAACTTTAAGTAAGGTGAGAGTAGAGAGAGTAAAGAGAGTAGCCTGGTCCTAGATACCAGACTCTGGTACATTTCATGTGTACAGAGAGTCTGGCCACTCTCCATTGACAAGTGTTAACTTCCTTGAAAGCGGGTACTCTGTTGAAGTTTAAAGCTATTGGATCTGCCCAGAGCCACTCTTGATCTGCCATAACCAATCGCTAATGTTTGGTCGTGACGTCGGCTTAGCATCGCTAGCGTTCGCCTTAGCCGACTCCTTCACAACTAACGGAGCGAGCTGGAAAATCCAACTTTTCCCGAACCCCGTGGGGAGGAGGGCCACAACATCATGGTCACCAACACAACTCAGCAAAGATTGTTCTTGCTCGGGCTTTAACTTCTGGATATTCAGCAGCGTTGCCACAACGGACCGAATGGCTTCGCTCTCATTTCAAACTAGCGCACGACCTCAACGTCATCGTTCTCAGCCACTCCCTCTGTTCGCTGATTGTACCGGTAAAGATTTGATCGGAGAAAACCGAAAACCCAAGACTATACCGCAAACCCAGACGGAGTACTGAAGGAAAATGAAAATGTAGTGGAAGTACGTAGGAGGGCAGAGCCAGGCTACACAAGGTGCTTTTCCATTACATGGTACCTACTCGCCTCGCCTCGACTCTACTCGACTCTACTCGCCTCGACTCGCTGTGCGTCCATTTTCCATTGCAGATTTTAGTATCGCCTCAGCGTGGCTGGTCGTCATAGCAACTACCATGGACGTGGCTTAGTAGCTTGCTTTTTCCATTGACATATCCCTATACTGTCTATGACATATACCCGCATATCCCCGACGCATTTCCTGGTTCTCTGTCTCCGTAAACAACATGATTTCAAAGAGATAGTTAACGTTTACTGCTCCAGATTTCCCACCGTGGTCACATATATATGATTCTTGAGTCGCTACTCGCTGCGGAGATAATCGCCGTCACTCTCTCACTTCTCCCTCGCTCACTAGCTCCCCACACACACACATCACACATGCACACACCAGCACACCAGTATAACCATCAGGCCACTTGTATGCTACGGAGAAAGCTCTGCGTGGAGCCTCCGGCAGCAAAAAAACGCCGCTGGCTAAACTATTTAAAAAATGCCGTCTCTCGCTAGCAATGCAGTGATCAGTGACGCTTCTTTCCGACCAATCTGTAGCCTGCAGGGTTTCACGTCACCTTCTCGGCTCGCCTCAGCTCGCTTGGAACCTCGAACTGAGGAGGTACTAAAAAAAGTACCTGTTAGCAGGTACCAGGTACTTTTTTTCGTAATGGAAAACCAAAAAAGGCGAGTAGAGTCGAGGCGAGGCGAGTAGGTACCATGTAATGGAAAAGCGCCAAAAGAGAACTCCTAAACTAAGAAAAGAGACGGGTTGAGCCCGGTGATATATGTATGACATCATATTTCATGAGTGAAATTCCTTACAACTGTGTCCACAGGGATCGGTTGACAGGTGACTGGTCCGTGTCAGTGAATGCAATATTAATTGTAATGCCAACTTTAAATCCATCCCAAACAGGCTTTTTTTAAAAAGGTTTATTAATGTTGTAACAATACTACATTGTAAAAATATCCTGTTACAAGTAAAAGTTATGCATTCAAACTGTTATGTAAGTAAAAGTAGGGGAGACCGGGGATGGTTGTAACACGGGTCACATGTCCAATTTCTCCAGTCAGGAGGAACACGTTTTGATTCAATCTAAACGTGCTCTGCTTAGTCCTTATTCCACATGCAAAGAAGCTGCACCTTGTGACAGACACTGCACATATTAAAAAGAAAACGAGGTTTTAGGTAGGAAAGTATTTTTTTTAACCTAATTTATTTTTGTGATAGCCTTGTCATCTTTGTAGTTAAACTCAACAAACCTAAATCTTGTTTAGTGTGTGTCTATATGGATATCTATTAGATATTAAGAGTCTGGGATACAAAATGTTACAACCTCCCCCTACCTTGTATTTATGGTTCTTTCTTTAAATTCCAGTCTTGGAATAGAAAGACGGGTGCCTCTCAACACATACACACACATATTATGTTAAAAAGTCATTTAAGTGTTGAATAAAAGTTTCAATGTCAAGTTGACAATCCTATTTTCATGATGTTACATTTCACCCCAGTGTATATCATAATGTTACATTTTACCTCAGGGTATGGTACAACTAACCAAGACTATGGGGTAAATTGTCACATCTTACTCTTTGTGTTTGAGAGTAAACTATGCATTTTCTGTAATGATTGCAGAGATAACAGCTACGCAATTTAATAGCAGACGCATGTAACTAGTTTGTATCACATTATCACACAGACAGAAGTGTCAAAAATGTCACAGGTCTCCCCTAAAAAAGTATTACCATCTAAATATATTTAAAGGTCCCATGACATGGTGCTCTTTGGATGCTTTTATATAGACCTTAGTGGTCCCCTAATACTGTATAGGAAGTCTCTTTCCCGAAATTCAGCTTTGGTGCAGAATTACAGCCAGTAGAGCCAGTCCCACAATGAGCTTTCCTTAGTATGTGCCATTTCTGTGTCTGAAGCTATTGAGGAGGAGAGTGGTAGGGGCAAAGTGTAGGGTGGAGGTGTGGCCTTGACCAACTGCCACTTTTCTCGTTTGAAAGCCATGATGTCTCTCTCTCATGGGTTGGCCAAATTCTCTGGGTGGGCAAAGCAGAGAAAGGGGAGGTAACCTTGCTTGTTATGACCTCATAACAAGCAGATTCCAGATCGGCCCATCTGAGCTTTCATTTTCTCAAAGGCAGAGCAGGATACCCAGGGCTCGGTTTACACCTATCGCCATTTCTAGCCACTGGGGGACCATAGGCTGGCTGGGGGAACTCATATTAATGTTAAAAAACCTCATAAAGTGAAATTTTCATGCCATGGGAACTTTAAAGTACCAAAGTATTCATTATGCAGAATGGCCCAGTTGGTTTATACTTCGTATAAAAAATTTAAATCTGTAAAGTTACAAGTAGCTAAAGTAGGGGTGTGCAAAAAAATTTGCGATTCAAGCTCTACCGATTCAAAATCGATTCATAGAATTCCGAAAATCGATTCATCGATTTTTTTTTTTTATTTGTTGTATGTCTACTGAAATCACATGGGGAAAGTAACTACATGTAAATACTGTGAATCGTTTTTTGAATCGAGAAACGTTTTTGAATCGAAAATCGATTTTGAATCGAATCTTGAGCCTAAAAATCGATATTGAATCGAATCGTGACATTTTCTGAATCGTGCACGCCTAAGCTAAAGCTGGAAAATAAATGTTGTCGAGTAAAATGTACAATATATGTAGTGGAGTAGAATTAGAAAATAGCATAAAATGGAAATACTCAAGTAAAGTACAAGTACCTCAAAATTGTACGGAAGTACTGTAGGCCTACTTGAGTAAATGTTACATTCCACCACCGGTAATTATAAAAGTTATAAAGTTAAATAAATGTAGTGGAGCAAAAAGTACAATATTTCCATCTGAATGGTAGTAGAGTTGAAGTATAACTTGTAGCAGGGGTCTTTAACGTTTTTTAGGACAAGGACCCCTTAGCTGAAAGAGAGACGGAGTAGGGACGCCCTACTACTGTACATATATTGTATCAAATTGAGTTGCATGTTAAACTGGGCCAGATGGATGAAAATGAATAGATATATATTATTTATACATCATGTTTTAATGTGGAAGGCACAGTGAATTCTTAAGCCTAACTGTATGGCTACCTATATTAAGCTTATCTTCAATGTGTAAATGAAATGGTTTTCTTTTCACAAATAGGCCAAATTATCTTTCCTAATAATAGGTTGGATTCATATTATTGTTTATTTTCAGACGTATTTGAATTTTGAAAAAATAAACTTTCAAAAACATTTTAGACATAATATGGCGGCCCCCCTGCACTTACTCTGAGGACCCCCTAGGGGTCACGGAACCCGTGTTGAATATCTCTGACTTATAGTATAAAATGGAAATACTCAAGTAAATTAAAAGTAGGCTACCTTAAAATTGTACTTTAATACTTGAGTCAATGTGTTTAGTTACTTCCACCATTACAGTCATTTAAAAAGAATCTGTGTTAACACGTACCCTACTTTGACACACGAAAATACGACGTTTCCAGTGTTGGTGTAAATTACAGGTTATCACAATGACAATAATAAAGATACAACAAATGACTTAGCCCCTTTCAGATCGTTTCCAAATAATGAACAGTTAAGATGCTCTATAAAACAATTACAAACATTTCCAGAAAATGAGTAGGAAACTCAGGGTACTCATAAAACAAAGCGTTACTGTGTAAAAAAAAGTAATTTGCTTAAATATTTGACTCAAAGTGTGCGCAGATCAGAAAGAATAGCTTGTCTTATTAACTTTAATCTTGCGCCCTTTTGTGGCTGAGTAGAGGAATGACCATAGGGAATGACAGGTAGAGCTGCGGTTTGTGTAACCAGCTGCAAGGCCCGCCCACCAGAATATGTCCTATTGGTCAGCACAACGCATAGAAACACATTGATTGGACAGCGTGTGCTTTACGACAGAGCTCCCGGAACACAATCGCCACTTGGAAATATCAAGGGGGTAAGCTCATTGACATATATATAACTCGAGCCATCAAGGCGCCATTTTGTTGCTAACTGGCTATCACCTCCTGTTAGCATTTCGCTGACCATAGACGGCCAAGCTCGCAGGCAATCGGGAATATTAGTAGCCTACTGTCCGTGTTTTGTTTGTCTCCAACAGAGCAGTAAGAACCAGTCCTCACCTTCTACATGTTCATTGAAAGGAAGTCTTAGAAGAAGATTAGACTGTGGAGTGAATGTGTGAGGCAAGATAAACAGTGTAACGTAACATTGTCATTCAAACTGCCTCCAGGTATGCCGACATCTCCTGTTAAAACGCGGATCCCCCTCACCAGTTTCGGTCATCTCATAACAGAGGTGAAGGTGAGAACAGGATTTGACTTTTGCATGTCCAGGCTGCTGTAGTGGGATGAAATTAAATATGATAAGATGATTAATAGAATGGAAATGTATCAGTTTTGACAAATCTATTAATTTAGCAAATACTTGCATGTCCCTGTTTTATAGGCTGTATATTTTAAATTAGGCTTTAATAGCCTACCTTTTGTTTGACTGTGGTTTCGAGAAATCACTATCACTTTATCTCTCTTTTTCCTTTTTTCTTTTCCTCTGATGAGTTTACAAATGTGGAGCATCTTTTCGGCTACGTCTTGAAAAAAATATCTCCCATTGACACGATAAATAAGATAAGATAAGGCCTTATTGATCTCCAGAAGTGAAATTGGCTTTGCAGCAGTACAAGACAAAGTCTAGAGGTAGGAAACACATATGTAAACCATAAAATAGCAAATATCTGGACAAATACATGTGCAGAAGTAAGTAAGGATCCCAAAACAAGTATATTAAAAGGAAAAGAAATGTAGGCTAACATTAGAACGATATGTGCTCTGACAAATACAGGCATTTGTCATATTGTTAAACTTACAAAAAATAAACTTAATTGAAAACCCAATTAATAAAACATGAATTGTTAGATGCAGCTGACCTAGACTGACATTCAGGGTGAGACCAGCAGGTATCCACCCTGCTAGTGAGGTAATGTAGCCTATTGTTTCATGAATTCATGAAATGTAGGCTACACATTTCACTTGCTAAAGAAATAAATCTTAAACCTGCCCTAACTTTTTTCCGGCCACTTGAGGGCAGCGGAAACCAGTTGAAACCATGGCTTTAAGCCATGAATGCATTTCCCAAAAGAACCAGTTAGTCTTCAACCTTGAAGTCTTTTCTCTTGTAAAATAGAAAATAAATTTTTGAAAACCCTTCTGATAAAGTATAAATCTCACCTTGGCTTCTACGTTGCCTCATTGCGTTGCGCCTGACTGTAATGGGCTCCATGCTGCCCCCCTGAGGCAGAAGGGCGGGGAACACCCTCTGCTACTTGACAGTAGGTGAGAACTGCAGTTGTAGCAGATGGTTTTATGGTTAGAAATCTGCTGGGTATCTTGTGATTCAAAGTTTAAATAATAATAATAATAACAATAATAATAACAGAAGCAGAATATTTGCCTTGGAGTATAAAGTAGCGGAAAATGCAAGAGTAGAGCCAGTCCCACAATGAGCTTTCCTTAATATGTGCCATTTCTGTGTCTGAAGCTATTGAGGAGGAGAGTGGGAGGGGCAAAGTGGAGGGTGGAGGTTTGGCCTTGACCAACTGCCACTTTTCTCATTTGAAAGCCATGATGTCTCTCTCTCATGGGTTTTTTTTTGTTGCCATTTGTGGAGCCTGGGCTGTCTACAGAGACAGTGTGTTCAGAGGACAGGCGGCTAGCGGAGTGAGGAGATGTTTGCTGTATGTGACAAAAAAAAGTTGTAGCCTAAAAAAACGTGTGACATCGCTTTAGAGCACCTTTTAAACATTGTGAACTGAGACATTGTGACCAAAACAATTGCTATGCAGAACCCTCATCCAGTGATGATTCAAAGCACTCCACCATAGTGACAGATGTGGGTGATAAGGATCTGTAACGGAGATGTTTTTATATGCTCATTTAGAGCGTCTGATTTCAGCTCCATCTAAAAGGAGACCGTCATTGTAGAGCAGGGGTCACCAACGCGGTGCCCGCGGGCACCAGGTAGCCCCCAAGGACCACATGAGGAGCCCTCAGGCCTGTTCTAAAAATGAAAACTAAATATTGATATTATCTGTTCCCACCTTGTTAAGTCATTGTTGATAATTGTGAGAAATCATTAACGTGATCAGTGTCTTCACACAGATGAGCGTCATTAATCATTAATAACCATATATAACTATTAATAATCATATATAACTATCATTAATCATTAATAATCATAAATAACTAAAGGCAAACTGAGCACATTTGTTATTTCAGAAGAGTGTATCAAACTGGTAGCCCTTCGTATGACTCAATACCCATGAAGTAGCTCTCAGTTTAGAAAAGGTTGGTGACCCCTGTCGTAGAGTATCCATGGTGATAAGATAGTCAGTTATTAGTATTTTAGAAATAAAAGGTAGTTATTACACTCTCATGACTGAACCCTCTCTCCCAGCATATTTAAAAAGAAAAAGGCCTTGTGGCACCACCCCCGGCTCCAGCCTTATGTTTAGTGCACAGCCTCGAGTGGCGTTGATTTTTCCCATCCAACTCTTGACAACAAAGGGGAGCAGAAAAAGCATGTCTGTTGATAAAAATCACCTGTGTTAACATCATATGCCACAAAGAAATGTGATTACTTGTACAGTCCAAAAAAAGTAATATTAAAAAAATATTTAGTGTGTAGTTTCTCTTTTAAAGGGCAACTATGCAGTTTTTTTTTAGCTTAATGTACCTTAACTGAACAGCTTCAGAGTCATTGGAATGGTCATATGACTTTTTTCGGGTTGAATGGTGGTCGTCTCGCTTCCCCCTAGCGCCCGTGAGCGGAAAAACCGCCCTTGCAACTTCTGGCTGGCGAGCCCCCGGCCGCAGCGTCAGGAAGTATCGCGTGATATCAGGTCTCGCGATGTAACAAACTGCTTCACGGCACTGCACACATACACACCCCCATCCAGGAACCAGATAACAAGGTAGCGATGGAGTTTTTCACACTATCGTCACGGCTGAGCCGGCTAAAAAGAAGCCGAAAGCTAGGAAAGCATTGTCGGAGGAACAGAGAAAGAGGACACGGCAGACTGACCGAGAGAGGACTCAGACACGAGTAAACATCGGAGCTGCCAAATATCTATTCTGAAGCTGTAGGGGGGGGCACTATAGAGAAACATGCCCGCAAAAAGTGATAAAAAACAGCGAGGAAATGGCCAAAACTGCATAGCGCCTCTTTAAGAAGTGCCCTTGAGCAAGGCGCTGTCTGCTGTAGAGCTGCTGCTCTGCAGCCAATTCCACTTAATGTGGGTGTTAAAGGCTAAGTGGGACACAGATTTACATTTTATTAAACTGTTCTCGATAAAATCTTAATAGAACAAGCAAAGCTGCTGTTTTCTAAAGGATTCAAACAACCGTCTTCCAGCCCGTCGTGCTCCAGTCAACAACGTGGTTTCTGTAGATGAATCGGTATCGGGCTTGAGGGGAAGAAAAGGGCTCCCTCTCTACTCGGCTAATAACCACTGCAGAATAAATCAGCATTACTGAGCAGAGCAACCTTGTCAGCACTCTGCTTTCGCCCATGGCACGCTTCATGCAAGTGTAATGTTCAAATTGCAAATTATTCCTCCTCTTCACATGAATCCTTATATTCCGCATTCTCCCCCTCATGTATCAGATGTTAGATGAGCACTTCACTTCATGGAATTTAGTGTTCTTAAAGGTCTAGTGTGTAACGTGTTTAGTTGTTCATTATCGAAATCTGTGTTGCCCGTTCACAAGACTTTTTCATGAATATTTACCACCACCATCAATTCCCAGTATTCCTTTATGGCTTGAAATTTTACATTTGCATTCGCATGAACTAGGGTAGACGCTCCATATTCATGCGCCATCTTGAAAGACGTTAGCCGGTAAGGGACATACAGGATATACTGCTCCTCCTATCGCGTTTTCGCTGTCACATGATAAACTCACAGGTGCTGCTAATGCTGCTAATGGGTAGCGTAGCTTCTCGACAACATGGAAGACCACACATATTCAAAATCCAAATTTCAGGAACAGGAGTTTTCTTCTTCTTCGCCCAGAAAAAGGATATTGAAAAGAGCAAGAGACTGGCTTTTTGAAGTGTGAAGGCTACCGTAGCTGTAATGCGTACTTAGAACTGCGTGGTGCGAAAGAGCTGATTGCGATATATGATCTCAACGCTAGATAGAAGAAATTCCTACACATTGGACCATTTAAATTTAATGGGCAATGTAAGAAGATGACAAGTGTCCAACTACATTTTTAAAGTGATATTTGTTTTTTCACAATCGTCCCGGGCGGGGCTAAGAAGAAATGTCGTAAACTTATTCTTTGTAAATCTTTACAATCATTCCCCGAAAGTACCACGTTTCCTTCAAATCTTGCCATTTTCAGCGTGTAAGTTTGTCGTGTCCCGAAACGAACGGAGTTTGAGAACGGCAACCCACAGAGAGAGCAGAACATGATGACCAACTGTCATGTAGCACGCCCATAGAGATCATTTACAGGAATAATATGACATTTTAAGGAATGCACTTTTCCCTTTTATTGGTCAGAGTTTGCAGCTAGCCTGGCTAAAAGAAAGCTTTAAACACATTCTTAATTTTTAGTGTCATTGCTACTACAGTGCACATATCTGTACATGTTGTTCATACACTGTTCATATTACAAAGCCATATTTATTCTAGCTCTTATAACACTGCAATATATTTCTTGTCCTGCCTATGCACCACCTTTCTATACTCACTGTCTTTGTACTTGTACTCTGCACAATGACCGTAAAGTTGAATCTAATCTAATCTAATTTTTAGTGACAGGATTTAGATAAATATGTGTTCAGCAGTTAAGACAAAAGCCTGATGTTAGAGAATTCAAACATAAAAGATTAAATACGTTATTGCCACACACCTTTGTTGTTAAATAGCTCCACACAGAACAAAAAAACAATCCCAGCATAACAGTCAAGACACATAAAAAAAAAAAAAAAAAAAAAAAAAAACATAACCCCCACCCCATAAGACATTACATACATCCATGCATGGAAGATTGTAACAGTCCAAGAGGAAAGTCTGGTGCAAAATTGAGATATTTTGTTAATAAACTCAGCATATGCATTAAAAGAAAAAAAACCTTCAAACTCTTCAGTCAAAGGGAATTACAGCTTTAAGCTTTTATCACAAAGCTAAACTCTCATGGCAAAAAAAGACTGTATAGAGTCTGTGGAGAATGAGCTCTGTGCTGCCAGTCCAGATGATTAGCTGGAGCTGTATGAGTAATCCAGTTTATTCTTATTCAAAAGTGTGGGTTGAATGTGACTTGCATGACCACAAACCAGTTTGTCATCCCAGTTCTGCCTGGTCATGCCTCTCAACAAACTGTTTCAACAAGCAAAAGTATTTTTAAAGTATTACTTATTTGTTGTGCTTGCAGCTCAAACTGGCACTGACACTGAAATTGCTCAATTTCTTATCACATAGTTTTCAAATTGAGTTTGTGTTTTTGCCTTAGTTATTAATGTTTTATAATGTTTGATAGACGGATTTCCATCATTTTTATGTGTTACTTTTATTCAACGCTAACTTTTTAAAGTGGTTGCTGCCTTGGCAACCAGGCCTTTTGGTTGCCGAAATTGACAATACGGTTGCCATGTTTTAAACTGCCTATATTTGAAGCAATTAATTTCTTATGGAACTATACCACACATTTTAATAATCAAACAATGAGGGAATGGCTTGTAATCTAATTCCCCATCCCTCTCAAATAGGGGTGCTACGGATCACAAAACTCACGGTTCGGATCACGGTTTTGAGTCACGGATCGGATCCATTTTCGGATCAGCTCAAAAAAGGGGGGCAATTTAAATGATTATTAAAAATGTAATAACTTTTAATGCACCCATATTATGCTCATTTTCAGGTTCATAATTGTATTTTAAGGTTGTACCAGAATAGGTTTACGTGGTTTAATTTTCAAAAAACACCATATTTTTGTTGTACTGCACAGCTCTCTCACTGCTGCAGCTCCTCTTTTCACCCGGTCTCTGTTTTAGCTGCAGAGCGAGACCTCTTTTCTTCTTCTGTACTATCTTTGATTGCACTCACCCATGTAACAATAATTACTTCTTTCACCAGTAAATTGCTGTAAAATGCCAAAAACAGATGAGAAAAGGGTATTTTACAATAACTTTTAATGCACCCCGAGGTTTACCAGTTTTGAGTAAACGCAACATTTAGAAAAACACAAATATTGAACAGGTAGTTGCCAAGTGGGCAACCATAGGGGCCACGGAACAGTTTCCAATTGACTCTATCTGGTTGCCCCGGGCAACCGTTACTGTTTCGCCCTGTGTGTTCAAAAGTCAAGTAGTCTGGCTGCAGTGCTTCCTCTTACTGTGTGTGGGTGTGGGTGTTTTTTTTGTGTGTTTCAGAGGCAGCTGCTTGGCATTGAGGCCCCGGCTTCTGTGGAACTGATTGGTTGGAGGAAATACTTTAATAGCTACACTCTGCAGGGTCGAAGAAATGTAGATACTACACACACGTATACACGCACAGGCTCCATTCACTATGAACATTTATTATGTTTTTATATATCAAGTGCCCTCAGTCAGAAATATGTCGTCCTCTGCTTTCTTACAGTGCGTCTTGGCTACTTATGGGATCTTTGCTGTAACAGCTGCTGCCTGCTGGATTCACAGACAAAACAACAAAGAAAAGCAGGCGTCCAGCTCCACGGGCTGAAACATGGACCTCTAACAGTCCCCTTCACTAATGATCAATTATGATGTGAAGAAACCGAAGGAAACGATGTGACGCTACCGCCGAGTGTGAGAATGTAGCTGAAATCTACTTTGTTAATAAATGCTCAACACTGTCTGATCATTATTCAGTGATATCATGAGAAGCTGGTTACCATGGCATCAGAGAGTGTGTGTGTGTGTGTGTGTGTGTGTGTGTGTGTGTGTGTGTGTGTGTGTGTGTGTGTGTGTGTGTGTGTGTGTGTGTGTGTGTGTGTGTGTGTGTGTGTGTGTGTGTGTGTGTGTGTGTTTTATCATTGTGAACCCCACAATGTGTCCATCTGCCATTGAAGAAACTGCAACCAAACCACAATTTTATTTATTTTTAAATAGTCTATTGTTTTATTACATCAACATGTTTAAGGTAGGGTTAATTTCAGGACAGGAAAAGTGTGTGTGTGTGTGTGTGTGTGTGTGTGTGTGTGTGTGTGTGTGTGTGTGTGTGTTCAAAAGTGAACTGCATCCTTGTATCCTGCACACAAAATGTATTTTGCATTTAATATTTTGCATTTAATAGTTTAGATAAGTAAGTAAGTAAGCCTATGAGCTGCATGCAAAAGTATTTAACTACTTTTGCATCCAGGGCTCAACTGTCACTGACACTGAACAATTCTTTACATGTAATGCTTGATGTATTGAACATGTGCCAATACATCAATCATTTAGTTTCACATTCGTTTTGACGGGAGGAAGTGTTTTGCATAGGCTATAATTCATTTCTGTGAAGTTCATTTCTGTGTTTTGCATATAGGCTAGTTCAAAAGTCAAATGCGTGAAAGATCCTTTTAATTTTGCACGTTGAATGCACTTTGCATTTAATCGTGTAATTAAGTTAGAGTTTGAGAAATATGTAAAAAACTAAAGAGGCTCAAACACACACACACACACACACACACACACACACACACACACACACACACACACACACACACACCCTCTGCTGGCAGATCACGTGATTTAAGAGAATCCACGTTGAAGTGAAAGCGAAAGCAACCGCACCTGCATTTGTGCGCGTGCGTGCGCGTGTGTCCAAAAATACAGCATATATTGTCTGGCTGTTTTAAAGTAGCGGCCCCGCCTCCAGCATAGCACTAACTTTAACCGAAAGTAAAATGTTTCTTCTCATGAAGAGCTGCGACCTCCGGCTGGAAAGGAGCTGACTGAAGCTGCTCGGACTCGACTAGACTCTGACGGCCAGTCATTGCAAGTAAGTGAGCTGTTTCATGAATACACATTTTTTGTGTGTGCCAGTCATGACAAATGTTTCTCCTTCATTCATGTAAAGTCAACAGGTTACCAAACTATAATCCAAAAAACACACACATCTCATATCTGAATCTGACGCTCATTTATACTGCAGGCTATATAACTTGAAACAGGGATTGGATTTGAAAGAAACTAATTAGCCCGTTAGTAGTGGGAAGTTCTGACAAGCTCTCCCAGTCACAATCAGCTCCTAGTTATAGATCAGACCAGACCGATCCCAGTGTCATTAACACGTCATATCACCCCCATTCAAATTCCACAATGTGTAAAATAATAGTAATAGGCATATAAATGACATATTCCTTTGTTTTGTTTTTATAGCACTTTTTCTTTGATGTTTGTTTTGTTCTGAACTCTGAATTTTTTTGGACACATTATCACACGTTGTGAATTTTTTTTGTGATGGTTTCTGAACTTACTTTAGCCAGAGCCATGCACTGCTGCTGCCCTGATTTTAAAAGCTAATGCTCCTATCTATAAACTGTTCATTTAACATTGTGTAATCCAGTGTGATTATGTACAGAACCGTGTGAGCTGAGGGAAAAAAAAAAAAATATATCCTGGAGATAGACGACTTACTGGAAACTGATTACAATTTGATGCAGCCTTCCTCTTCACAAAAGTGACCAATCAAGTTTATGAGATTTAAACTGAGATTAAAATGTTTAGTGAAGCAGAAGCAACTTCAACATGTCAGCAAAGAGGTTAGGTAAAAAGTAAAATAAAACACTGACTTTAAGTATCAAAAGAACAACCAATGACTACCTTTGACGCAGTTGTTCTTTTGATACTAAATTTATTTATTATTTCAAATTGATACTAAATTTGAAATAATAGGCCTATATTGCATATTAAACTTTATTCATACAGTAAAGCATTTCTTTCACAAAGGTTGTAAAATGCTTTAAAACAAGTCAAAAAGTTATGAGTGCATTATAACAGAAAAAGAGACAACTATACTTATATCCTTATATAGTACTTACACTATTCAGAAAATCTAAGGATTATTAAGTACAAAAACTTAACAAGTTAGATTTATTGTGTTTGTATTTTCAGTCTGCTGCTTTTATGTTTTTTTTAAGGCACTTTGTGACTTTGCTCTGGAAATAAGCTTTTTAATAATGCACTTTTTAAAACTTGACTTACTTTTTGTGATAATTGCAGTGTGTGTATACTAACATGTTGGAATATTTGAACACAAATGAATGTAGAGCTAAACAGAAGAAATCCATAGATTTTCTTTCTTCTTTATCTTGCTCTGGTGAGAAAGTGAAAGCGTTTTTGCTGTCTTTTTTTTCATCCGCCCCTTCCAGTGATTATTTATTATCAGTCTCATGACCTGATTATGCATTGGGCGCGCACATACACACACACACGCACACACAGGGCCTGTAATGGATATATTCATAGTAGAAATGTATCAAATGACGTTGTGAAACTGGTTGTTTGTAGTGATGAACCTACAGAGAATGATCAGCTGAATGAATCTGCAGCCTTTTGGCTTTACAGAGCGTTCTAGTGAGTACCAGCTCATTGTTGTCCAGACGCAACTTCTTTTTGGTTCACCCACGCCACTCGCACTGTGTCATTTTCTGCTTCAGCAGAGCAAAAAAGCTCTAAAAACCCACTGAAATTTATCTGCACCAAACAACAGACAGACACAGTTAGAAAACTAACTGGTAAACACAGTGGAGCATAAAGAACAGATACAATTCCTCCGGAGTTGGTGAAGAAAAAAAACTTAATTTAGATTTAGAGCTATAATCTGGCCAAAGAGTCAGGCCCAACCTAGTCTATATCAACGACCTTCCACTTCCGGGATTGGTCCGGTGCCGTTGGAAATTCCACCGCAAGTCCTTCTTCTCGGCCGGATGTCTGTTACCTTCCGGTATCTATCTATCTATTTCTATCTGTCCAATCTGAGTTTTCTCTCGCACGACTAAAAAAAAACGTTTTAACGTACACGTTCCACCAAAACAAGTTCCTTCCCGAGGCTATTTTGCAGCCGCACCGTGCCTCCGTCCAGCGCTTAGCACCGCCCATGACGATTGTGATTGGTTTAAAGAAATGCCAATAAACCAGAGCAGAGAGTTTTTCTCCCAATGTTGTGTGGACTAGCCAGACCCTCCTCCGGAGCGCTGTTGAGAAAGGTCTGGCAATGCGAGACTAGGACCGACCCTACATGCACCCACATTGTTTCTGTCCAAGCCCAACTCAAGCCCAAAATACCACTCTTTTTTTGTGTTGATTAGATATCAAGGACACAGTCCCTTTATTATTCATGGCATTACACATACTATAAGTATATATATATATAAGGTCTGCATTTAAAAGAAAAACAATGGAGCCTTAATAAGGAACTGTTTGCTAACAAGTTTGTCATGTCTAGATTAATCGATTAGTTGTCAACTATTAAATTAATCGCCAACTGTTTTGTTAATTGATTAATCGGTTTGAGTCATTTATTTATAAAAGAATGAAAAATGATTTATAAAAAAATCTATGATTCCAGATTCTTAAATGTGAGTATTTTCTAGTTTCTTCACTCCTGTGTGACAGTAAACCGAATATCTTTGAGTTGTGGACAAAACATCATCAAATCATGTGAAGACGTCATCTTAGACTTTGGAAAACACAATCAACAATTTTTACTGTTTTCTGAAATTTTATAGAGCAAACAACTAATCGAGGAATTGAGAAAATAATCAACAGCTTAATCGACAGTGTTAGTTGCAGCCTTATCATGGGTTCTTAGAATGTGATATGTCAGTGATGTGTTAACAACTGGCTTCCACCATCCTCAAAAACATGACTTATTGCAGGTTTAAGACGCTCATCAGATTCTTCAGTGACAGTCCGTCAAGGACAGATGGCTGAGCAGCTAACCCTCCAGAAGTTTGTGATGATTTTGATCAATCTTGATTAAAAGCAACATGGAGTCTGTAAGAGGACTGAGCCGCAGATGAACAACCAGAAGGGCGTCAGGGATGGAGGATTTGCCAGTGAAAAGTGGCGGAACTGGTGCAACGGGTGGTCAAGAGGAGGATTCTCCTTGGTAGGATGGTCAGAGACAATCACGATAGAACAGTAGTACAAGGCCAAAAGCAGAGCTGCGCAGCTGAGACACAGAACCAGAGTCAACCCGCTAGAGAACCCGCAGGACCAGAACGAGCACAGAGCCCAGAGAGAGTTCCGCCTGAGAGCCAAGCGCCGACAGAGAGGCAACAAGATTTACTGCACTGGGAAGAAATCAGCGTCGAGGAAGAAGCTGAAAACTGGTGCCAGGTTAGTACTCAACGTTTGCTCACAGTTTGTGAATTGTATTGCTTTTGGGTTATATATATATAGATATATAAACAGTGCGCAGATGGCGGGAGAGAGATAAAGTCAGAAATCAAACACCAGGATTTCATTCTTAAACGTCATCAGATCGTTGACTGAAAGTAAAAGTAGCAATTACCACAGTGTAGAAATACTCTGTTACAATTAAATAAAAGTCCTGCATTCACGATCCTACTAAAAGTGCACAAGTATTAGCAATACAAATATACTTAAAATACCAAAAGTAATAATAGTACGTAGATATATAAACAGATAGATAGATATATAAACAGTGTGCAGATGGCTGGAGAGAGATAAAGTCAAAAATCGAACACCAGGATTTCATTCTTAAACGTTATCAGATCGTTGACTGAAAGTAAAAGTAGCAATTACCACAGTGTAGAAATACTCTGTTACAATTAAATAAAAGTCCTGCATTCACGATCCTACTAAAAGTGCACAAGTATTAGCAATACAAATATACTTAAAGTACCAAAAGTAATAATAGTACGAATTATCCAAAATGACCCATTTTAGAGTAATATTTATCACACAAATGGATTATAGTTATTGATGCCTAATGTGAAAGCATCACTTTAATGTTGCAGCTGCTAAAATTGGAGCTATATTTAACTTATCTTATCTTAATGGCGTTTTCTATGAATGATATGAATCTGCAAAGTAACTACAGCTGTCAAGTAACTGTATTGGAGTAGAGGGTAGCATAGAATAGAAAGTAAAAGTACCTCAATATTGTACTTACAACAGTGCAGTTTCCACGACTGGTTACAAGTTTTCTGATTATTTTGGGAGGGAAAACACAATATTTTTTACATCTGGAAACACTTTCCATGTTTTGGCTAAGCATTTGTAGGTTTTAGTTCCAGCCAAACACTACATCCCAACAGTAATACTTTATAGGATTGATTTTTTACTGTTCATATGTATGCAGTGTTTTGAGTGAAAAGTCAAATATCTGAGTCTATCTTTGGACTTTGCATGTTGGCATGGAAACTTTGTAGCTTTTTTTGGGAGAAATCTGACACCAGCGTCTGAACTTTGTAACAGAAATTTGCAGATTACATAATCTGCAAATTTCTGTTACAAAGTGTCTAAAACACTTTGCAGAGCATTATTATTGTTAGTATAATATTATTGTTATTCATGCAGTACAGCATCTCTCAAAAATAATGGTTAGAAATTATATATATATATATATTTAAAAACAAAACTGTGGTAGGATAACAAAAAGCCTTTAAATCTTTGTATTGTTTAGACACATACTTAACAACTTTCTGACAGATTTCATTTTATCTTTATTTGACAGGGACAGTGCATATTCATAAACATCTGTAAATATGCCAGAATTAGCCAAAAGGCTAGTTTTCACCTGCAGTCCCCAGCTAGATGTTACAATAGGGATAGGCATCCTAAGATGAGCATAACATTAAACACAAATATAAATACATGTTTATAGTGTTGTATTAGCAGCTCGGCGACAAAAAACACTCTGCACTATTGTTCAATTCTAGCGTCTTTTTAGGAGAACAATATTGAACGTTGGCAGTAACTTTATTTATATTTAAACTATTTCTTTATAACACCTTCTCTGCTGTAGCCAGTCACTGGAGCTGATGCTGTGAGCTTGCCCACACACCTCCGTCCATTCAGCAGCGCAGCAGAGTACAAACTAGTGAAGCAGACTTACCAGCGGCTCCAACACAGTGGTTACTACTGGGGATCCATGACCATGGAGGAGGCACACGAAATACTCTCACGGGCACCCCTGGGTACCTTCCTCATCAGGTAATCTACCAGAAATTATGATTTTTTTTTATTTATTTTTTTACCAATAGTTAAGATCACAGGATGTTGACTGAATCCCAGACTGGTTTACGTCAAAGTTTAGTCAGGATACTGTTTTGAAGCCATTTAAATATTTTATTTTCAAATGCTATAAATTTGAATAAAACACCCAAAATTCAATTAAAGTGATCATTAATTTTACCAGCGAAGAAGGTTGAAAACATTCCATACAACGTATACATCCATGCATCCATGTTAATTTGGGGTCAATTTGGGTGAAAGAAACCCATATTTCTGATATAAAAAACTTTGAAAATTTGACTTGAAAATTTTAATTTTAAATTGATTTTTTTAAATTAAAAAAAAATATATAAGTATATAAAGTTCACCCAGTGTAGCTTGTTTATGATGTAAAATATGTACAGCATACAGTATGTATATGTTGCAGTTACATTCATCACAACCTTTGATGAAGAAGACTCCGAGACTCTGGAATAAACTGCCTTTGCACATGAGATTGACCGAGTCTCTTCCCGTTTTTAAATCTCGTCTTAAAACTCATTTATTTTCTTTGGCTTTAAACTCAGTTTGAGGGATGATTTTCGAGGTTGTTTTTCTTTTTTGAATTTTTTTGTGTTGCTATTTTATTGTTCTATTGTGCCACAACTATATGTTATTGCTTATTTTAGAATTGTGTTCAGCACTTTGGTCACCCATGTTGTATTTAAAGTGCTTTATAAATAAAGGTGGATTGGATTGGATTGGAAGAAGTGTGCACACAGTGATTGCATGTGTGCTGCTGTGTTTTTTGCAGAGACAGCGGCCAGCCGGATGTTTTCTTCACTCTGAGCTATCAAAGCGATGAGGGCCCGACTAGTGTTCGTGTCCAGCTGAACAACCTGCTCTTCAGTCTGTACGGCAGCCACAGGACTTTTGCTTCACTCTTTGCTCTGCTCACTTATTACACCAGCTCGTCCTGTAAGCTGACCGTGCCCTATCGCAAGCAGCGTCCGGAGCGCCTTAAGCAGATGTGCAGGAGGGCTCTCATGGGCTCTTATGGAGCAGAAAATATAAGCACCTTACCTGGACTCAGCACTCAAGTTAAAGACTATGTTAATGCGTACCCTTGTTGTATATAGACATGTGTGGTCAGAGTGCATGTCACTGTATCAACATGTCGTTTGTGATTTAAGTTAAACAAATATTCTGTATTTGTGTTTTTTTTTGTATTTTATAAATCACACAGACACAGCTTAAGTATTTAAATTGTTGACGAGTTATTTGCACACATTATCATTGTTTTTTTTACAAAGAATTCATTGTACAATTTTCCATGATACATATCAGTTGTAACGTCCATAAAAATGTAAGATTTGCTGCTGTTTAAAGGGGGGCACAAAAAACATCAAAAGAAGCTGAAATATCACCAACTCAGAATGTTATGGCTGAAATATTAACAACCATTTGTTTCTGGCCACATGAGGAGTCAAAGTCTAACAGAAGCCACGAGTTGCCTGAGTTCCAAGCCCGGAAATCCGAGGTCAGGAGGCGTGTACAAATGGAACACACTATAATTTTCATGAGAGAGCAACAGGTTGTTTTTTTGAGATTAAGTTATCACTAAATTAGAGCCCAAAAATTTAATCTCATACAGTAGGCTATTCTGTTAACAATATCTGCAGTATTATTGAAATATGCACGCCTCATTTGAATGAAGGTATAATAAGTCAAAATAATTAACCTGTTATAACGAGAAAATTATTTTGTTATTCCAAGACAACGTGATAAATCCTGACTTGTAGCGCAACCACATTTTGCTCCCAGCTTCTGTAGTTTTGGTCTCTACCACCTCCTAAAAAATATCTGTTTCTTGCTAACTTATTTTCCTAGCTAGTGAGCAGAAGTGTCAAAGTATTCCCATTCATTACTCAAGTAGAAGTACAGATACTAGGGTTTGAAAAGACTTCTGTAGAAGTTGAAGTATCAACTCAGCTTTTTATTCAAGTAGAAGTGTAAAAGTACTGGTTTCAAAACTACTAGTATAAAAGTAAAAGTAATGTAATGGGGGAAAAAATGCCAAAAAGGACAAAAGCTTAGCCCACCCCACAGGGGCCTAATAGTGCACTACCACACCTCCACAAAAAAAACATATTTTCTGAAGGCCATAGTGACTAGACTATAATGTTATATCACAATCATACCTGCAAACTCAGAAAGGCTGAAAAAGGTGACACATCTCATCTGTGTTTTTCAGACCACAGCAGCTACAGTCTGGTGTTAGAATCCTCTCCAGTGAAATACAGACACACTTTTACACCGTTTAGCTGTCAGCATTTTAACCGTGTTTACTCCAGCTGCTAGCTAACGGTAGGCTAACGTTACCTGCTGCAAGGTGTAGTGTTAACTAGCGTCCCGTGCGGCGATGTTTCAGTTCCCTCTAACGTTCAGTTTTTGGAGCATCAGAGAGAAGTGCAGGCATTTAAGTGGCACTGAAATCCACGTTGCTGTTCAGTCCGGTAGATAAGGCACCGGTGCCGTATTAGCACCGGGTCTGTGCAGGTGCAATGGATCGCATACAAACCAGTAAGGTGTCGGAATGGTATATGTTTATACTTCTCATGCTGCATGCTGCAATTTATCTGGATACGTTTTTTTGTGTGTGTGTGTTTTTCTGAACGATGACAAGTCGGAATGAAAACCATGCCGAACTGAAATAGGAGTCACAAGGCTATTTTTTAAATGTAAGGAGTAGAAAGTACAGATAATTGCGTGAAACTGTAAGGAGTAGAAGTAAAAAGTCTGCTGTAAAATAATTACTCCAGTAAAGTATAGATACCCAAAATTTCTACTTACTTGAGAGCAGTGGAGACTCAATAATAATATAACCAAAACAATCTGCTAAAAGAGGCTAAAAAGCTCCACAGTAGACACAATAGAGTTGGTGATTATTCTCTGTTGGTTTGTGACTGAGAACAAGCTCTTTCACATGACTTGTACCCATTTAATTTAGTTTTATTAAAGCAATATTGATTAATGCAGTTTTAAAGTTTGGATTCCGATACCTTTTCATCACCGCTTGAAATAAATCATTAAATAACCAGTCAATCAAATCATCAGTTTTATTTGTCACATAAAATCTTACAAGGTACAACAGTCAAATGTTATCCCATCAGCTGCTTAACGTGAACACTGAATGTAGCCATCAGATCATGTGTATGTTTGCGAAATGTTGTTCATGTTGAATAAATTTGAGTCTTTACTATGCAACCTATAATGCATGTGAACACAGGCCAGGAGTATTTGTGTCCCTGATTGTGTAGCAAATAATTTGAAGTATTAACATTAATTGTCTTTTTATTTCTAGTCATGTTAGCGGTGGACAGCAATGTCGGTCTGTCAGTCAACAACTATTGATTGACATGAAATTTGGTACAGACATTCATGTCTTGACATAACCTCTAGCGCCATAGGCATTTAGGTCAAAAATTTAATTGTCACAATTTTTCCGTTTATGTGCAAATACCTGCATTTATACTGTACTGTATCTGTACTTTTTTCTTTAGTGTTAATTAACAAATGTTGGCACGCTAACACGCTAAACTAAGATGTTGATGAACATTCCTGCTAAACATCAGCCTGTTTATTTTGTCACTATTACCATGTTAGCATGCTTATGTTAGCATTAAGATCAAAACACCGCTGTGCCAAAGTACTGCCTCGCAGAATTGTTAACATGGCTGTAACCTCAGTCACAGTTTTATAGGCCTAGATAGTAATTGTATAACGGGTGTATAATATACTTATCTTTAAAGTATGTTTTTTGCAGTTAGCGCACAAGAAAGCAACACATTTTATTATTTTATAGGCCTACTAACAGGAAATTGCACAGGAAGTGTGCATTGTAAACAATAGGTTGGTGGCCCCCATAGTAGGTTATTCCGGCCATATATGAAGCTGACTCTCAACTGAAGTTTCCCAACACAAATATACACAGCTTAAGCAGTTATTCAGTTTTGATTGAGTACCAGTCTTCTGTCATCTGTTCCACTTCCTGTCCTAAATCTGTGTGTCAGTGGCCCCTTTAGTCTAAATTAGCTCTGCATGAGGGACACACACACACACACACACACACACACACACACACACACACACACACACACACACACACACACACACACACACACACACACACACTTTTCCTGTCCTCAAATTACCCTTGCCTTAACCTTAAACAATGTTGATGTAAAACCATCACCACTGTATACAGGCCAGGCCAGTTTATTTGTATAGCACCCTTAAACAACAAATCAGTTAAAAGTTCTTTACGACATATAAATGGTAGGCTAATTATGAAAAGATATGAGTGTAGGATAATAATATATAGGCCTTGCCTATATAGCCTATAGGCTAAATGATTAAAAAAATTAAATAATTTGACTACAACTATATAAAAGGGAGTAACCAGTATGAATGAATAGCAAGATATGAATGAATAATACCAGATTTAGTTAATAAAAGCCAGTGTTTTTAGATGTTAGATGTATGTCATGGGTCCGCGCGATCCCGGACTCATGACTCCCACTGTCCCGCGCTCAGTGCGCACCTCTTGCACGCGACTGAGTACAATTTTATTCCGATGTCAAACGACCTCTCCTGACTTGTCCGCACGCACGCGCGCAGACACGCGGAATGGGATTACAACCACTGGAGTGGCGCGCGAGCAAGTAGCTCGTGTTTATGTAATGCCATATGTGACTGTGTGTCAGTGTGTGTGTGCGTGTGTGTGTGTGTGTGTGTGTGTGTGTGTGTGTGTGTGTGTGTGTGTGTGTGTGTGTGTGTGTGCGTGCGTGCCTGCGCGCGCGCTGGAGCTGGCGCTAGCTGGTCCGCCACCGCGAGAGCGGTCACACGTTAACCATCGGCGACCCGTGCGTTTTATTCTGCGGATTGAGGGCTCGTGAGGTTTCAGGGGTGCGGATTTGACCCAGTTTATAGGAGGGCGCTCGAGCTCTACCGTTTTCACGCACGGTACGCACGTACTGTAGACCCGGTGAAATCGTCACGCGGATAGAATCACTGGAATCTGTCGCGAGTGTGTTCCTGCGCGGCCGGACAGCATCCCGGCAGAGAGCGAGGTCCGGTCGGTCGCTCGTCTGTGTGAGCCGGTAGCACCGCTAGGAGGGGAGGTAGAGCGGGACGTGCGCTGGACTCCTGGCCGAATCGGAGCATCCCACTCCCGGCAGCATCCATCCCTCCGCGCCTCAGCTACAGCGGGAGGCCCGGAGCGGCGGCAGGATGTAGCAGCGGATTAACGGAGGAGAGAGGGGCGCTCAGAGGAAGAGAGCGGGACCGAGCGGACCGAGGCGGGACGGAGAGGACATGGGGAAGGACCAGGAGCTGCTCCAGGCCGTGAAGACCGAGGACTTGCTGACAGCTCAGCGGCTTCTACAGAGACCTCGGCCAGGGAAAGCCAGTCAGTATCCCTCCATTCTCCTATCTCCCTCACACACACACACACACACACACACACACACACACACACACACACACACACACACACACACACACACACACACACGTCATTATCAGGTCAGGACAGTGCAGGCTAAATCTGATGTGATGCCATTTAGCCTAAATGGTGCACTGTGTGTGTGTGTGTGTGTGTGTGTGTGTGTGTGTGTGTGTGTGTGTGTGTGTGTGTGTGTGTGTGTGTGTTGTGTGTGTGTGTGTGTGTGTGTGACGATGTTGCCCAAGTATGAGAACAGTCATCAGAATGAAATATGAAATTAGGAGGAATTGTTGTCACTTATTTTTCACTATTGAGCATGTGTGTGTGTGTGTGTGTGTGTGTGTGTGTGTGTGTGTGAGGTTGAAGAACACGGAGGTCCTACTGCTCTCGGGACAGGGGGATTATTGGTGTGTGAAGATGCCAGATGTTAGTGCTAATAATGTGATGATTGTAAATGTACACATGCAGACATGTGCACAAATGTGGCGTGTGTGTGTGTGTGTGTGTGTGTGTTGTAAATTTACACATGCAGACATGTGCACAAATGTGCTGTGTGTGTGTGTGTGTGTGTGTGTGTGTGTGTGTGTGTGTGTGTGTGTGTGTGTGTGTGTGTGTGTGTGTGTGCATGTGTGTGTGCGGGTGTTTGACGTTGAGTCAGCTGGGACTTGAGGTGATAATTAGATTTCAATTACAGCCTTGAAACTGCTCCTCTCCCATTTCATCACCAGGCCTTTCCTCTTGTTTCCTCTTGTTTTCCGCCTTTTCCCTTCCCTCCTGATGCCTACACTCCTCTTCTCTCCGCTCATCTCCTATTCCTTTCCAATCTCATTTCCTCTCTTATTTCCTTCTCCTCTATCCTTGTGTCCTCTCCCCGTCTCCCCTCTCCTCTATCCTTGTCTCTTCTCCCCTTCTCCTGTCTCTCCTATACTTGTTTCCTATCTTTTCCTCTCCTCTCCTCTACTCTATCCTTGTCTTCTCCCCTCACCTCTCCTGTATCCTTCTATTCTCTCCTCTCCTTTCCTCTCCTCTTGTTTCCTTTCCTCTCCTAAATACTTGTATCTCCTCCCCATCCTCTCCTCTTTTCTTTTCCCCTCCCCTCTATTCTTGTTTCCTCTGCTCTCCTCCCTCCTCTCCTCTTCTTTCCTCTACTCCTCTCCTCTTGTTTCCTCTCCTCTCCTGCCTCCTCTCTTGCCTCCTCTCCTGCCTCCTCTCCTCCTCTCATGTATTTGTCTCTGAACATTCCAGCAGTGCCATGGAAAAGAAAAATGCTGCTCCTCAAATGCCAGAACAGATCAGCTCTCAGTGCCCAGTCCACTGCACACTGACAAAGAGAAAGGGGGTGGAGGGTGAGGGAGATGAGGGGTGAGGAGGAGGGCTAGAATGGGAGAGAGAAAGAGTGAGAGTGCAAAACAGGAGGAAAACAGCGAGATATGAATGCAGGGATGTAGAGACAGGAAGTGATGGAGAGAGGTTAAAGGGTGAGTTGTGGAAGGTGTGTGTGTGTGTGTGTGTGTGTGTGTGTGTGTGTGTGTGTGTGTGTGTGTGTGTGTGTGTGTGTGTGTGTGTGTGTGTGTGTGTGAATCCAGGTTTATGATTTAATAATTAAACAGGAAGCTGGGTTCCTCTGCTGGAGAATCACAAACACATAAAGACCTTGCACACAAACATTTACAGGCAAGCGTGCAAAGAAACACACTCGACACATCAGTATGCTAATGATGTTCCAAGCAGCGGGTGAGAGTTGCTGTAGTAGTTGTTTGTTCTGTCAAAAAGTCACAATTTGATGAAGGATGGTTTAAGGAATTGAAGTGGTGACCGAGACGATGATGTAAGGCCATTTCATTTCACTGTTGGACAGTGAAGCTCCTTCTTCAACTAATTAAAGCAATAGTTTGATATTTTGGGAGATATACTTATTTGCTTTCTAGCCAGGAATTAGATGAGAAGATTGATACCACTCTAATGTCTAATGTAAATATGCAGCTGAAGCTTGCAGCCAATTTGGTTAGCTTAGCTTAGCATAAAGACTGGAAATAGGGGGGCAAAGCTAGCCTAAATGAAATAAAAGTGTACAAAAGACAATGGCCTTCAGGAAATGTGTGCACAAATCTAGTCCATAGAAATCCCGCTCAAAAATGTCAGAATTCCAGTCAAAATACTTTCTAAATAGGGCAAATACACAGTAACAATAATGTGAAAATATGCCCAAAAATAGGGTTAAAATAGGGCAGAAATAGCCTACATGATAATACGCTGATATATCTAAAATACAGCAGTGACTCGTCTGCAAAAGAAAACATCAAAATGCAAAACACTGCCTGTTAGCATGTAATACATATTCTCTTGGTGACACACCGAAATATGTCCAGATGTTACAAAATATAACAAGCACGATTCTTACCTGGGAACAGTAACTTCCTGGAGACACATAAGTCATAATCCATAACCCCCTGTAAAACTGCAAATTGTTGTTTCTACATTTCCCACAATGTTTAGCTTTTTCTTTAAAGTAACAAACACAGCTCAGTCTAAACTGATATTTCCTTGAAGTGTCTTCAGGATCTCATAACCAACAGAAAGTTGTAGAACAAAATCAACTTGAAACAGCTTCTACTTGCCTTTCTGATGCCAATAATAATATTTTAGTAATTTTCATATTAAGACATACTGTGTATTGATAACTAACATGTTTGGACATTAAGAAGATGGAAGTTATTTAAAGAGCTTTAAAGATAGTGCTGGTGTTATTTGTTCTTACTGTAAACAAATCCCAAAACAAAACCGACAATGTGATAGTCCCTCTCAGTACTTTTGCGACATCACTCAAATATATAGTTTCTTATTTTGAGCGACAGTAATTACCTAAACAGCTGGGTACCGTAGTTTTTCACAAACGTTACTGAAATGAGAGGAAATGTTGCACCTGTTAGCGACTATTTTCACCAGCAGACTAATACACATCTGGGGCACTGGGGAGTACTACAGCAGAACAGTGTATGTGGGATTGACAGAGTCCATGTTCATCGTAATGAATTCAGTGCAACAGAGTGGCTCTTTGGTCAAAAATGGAGCTAGAAAATAAGGTACATTATATACTACTACTTGTTAGAAGCATTCATTCATTGTTCATTTTGGTGTTTTCGTTGGATTTGTTGTCAATAAGAAAAATGTAGAATTTGACCAGACTTATCCTTTAAGTCTATAGTCTTGCTACAATCACTGAAGTCACTGTTTGCTGTCTGAAGCTTCACAAGTAAGGCGTATTGCTAAACCATTTGGTAATGGTTTCCCTATCTTTGGCTCAGTTGCAATAAAGCTCTTTATCTTAGAGATATGAGAATATCCTTATCATAATTGTATCTCTTTTATGTAGCAAGCAACTGAAATAGGCACTAAGTAATTTATATAATGCATATGCCCCTATCGACGATCAAGGAAGTGCAACAACATTGACCGTTTTTTTGGCATAGCCAGTAGTTCATAAAGTATTAAGGTCTGGTATTCCCATCACATCAAGTAAATAACTGTATCTAAACTCAGCGGTACTGTGATAGACCAACAGTAAACCAGCAGAAATATTGAGGGAAAACAAAATACTTTTCATTAGCTTTTTTGACTGGGCAACAACAGGTGTTGTACACAAAGTGTTGATTACCTCCTCCAAATACTGTCCTCCAACTTTAAACTTAAAGAAACTAAAATGCACTGAGGGGCGGTTCGAAATAAAGTAAAAGCTGGAAATCTCAGTGAGTTATCAGGGAGTCAGCACTGACATAATTGTTAGTTACAGCCCTTTTACTGAATGCACCATTAATTGTGTTTCCTTCCTTAAAAGGTAGCCACATAGATAGAAATGTGAAGGGTGTAACTAACAAGAAGGTACATTGTCCTTCTCTTGTCCTCTGTTACACATGTTATTTTTTGTGTTTGAGAAACAAATTATTTTAAAAAGCTTTTAAAAATGTCAGGGTCCAACGAAGATTATTATTATATATTATGATACTACTTTACATTCTAACATGTTTGATTATGGCCCTTGCAGCACTCTCATCATGGCATTTTGCACTTTTGATGAAAGCGTGATATAGTTGCTGCACTATTAGCATATTGTGACCCTGAGTCCGGTCACTTTAACATATGTGTGCATCTGTCTGGAAACAGAGAGAGAACAGAGTCAGCGATGGCGTTTGTTTTAGGCTACTTGTAACGCTGAAACTCTAAATGCGTGATGACAGGCGGAAGTCAGAGGGGATAAAAACTGGACTTCAGAACATTTCTGGTAATGAGAACCCTTGAGAAACCCTCCACTTCACGTCTCTGGAGGTTTGGGAATCTGCTCTGTTACAGTGAAGGTTGCTTTGCCAGCAGCTGCAGTACCAGCTTGTTGGTACTCTCTATTAAGACTGAAAGGTTTCACATTAAATTGTGAATGACACAATTTCATGTCAAATAAACTCTTAAATAGCTACAATTTGAGGGAGATGTTGCAAAACAATATCATAGTTATCCCTGCCAAGTGATTGATACTCTGTGAGAATGGCACTTTCAGGGGTTACTATGGTAACCGAGGCTCGGTTGCAGTATTATGCCCTAAAATTATCATAAAAAAAAAAGAACCCTGGTCCAAGGACACCATCAGAGACACATTATGGTAGTGATCTTAAATAAACATTTCATGTCAAACGAGGAAAATACATACATCTAAACATTGAAGGTAATACATTTAAGTAACTGGTACAATTAGGCAGACGGTCATGAATGAAATAAGTGCGAGTTTCAGGATGAAAATCAGTTTCCAGAGCGATCACAGAGAGCAGAGGGCTACCCCGTCTCAGTCAGCTGCATCCGAGTATTTTGTATTAAATATACATCGTGGTTTTGGGTCAGAGGGGAGTGTTATTAAGTAATGCCATGGTCTAGACTCCATATAGTAAACAGTATTAAATAATTCTGGATGTTGGATGTTGAGGTCCTGCCACAAATTTGTTGTCGGGGGTCACGTCGCTCGCTGATGGTGACACAGATATCTGCACTCATTGATTCATCTGCTGGGGGTGGGGATGACTTGTATTTTTAATCCGAGATAGATAGGGGAAACCTACACATGCACGTTTACCAACACACACACACACACACACACACACACACACACACACACACACACACACACACACACACACACACACACGCAGGAGGATGATGTCAGCTGCAGAGTGTAAACTGAAACAGCAGAACTATCAATCAGCACGCGCTCTTTAGCAAATTACAGTGAAAATTAGAGTGTGAGAGCAGGATGAAGGGATGAAGTGCGGATAGAGCTGCAGGGAGAAGGAGAAGCTTTCCCCCAGATTACAAAACAACTACAGATTACGGCCTGTGGATTATGAGGGTTTGACCAAAAAAAAAATAAAAAAGTATTTTCATCTGTGTGCTTTCCTTCCTGCTGTCTGGTGTCTTTATCTTTCTGATTCTCCAGTCAGTCAAAGATCAAGGTTATTACATACGCACATTTGCACATTCACATAACCACAAGCACAGTGAGACCCATATATTTACACCCAAACATACTGCAAGTAGTCTCGGAGAGAAAGCAAATAAGCGTATTTCCCCAAACGTTGAACTATTCCCTCAAGTGTAGTAATTTCTGGAGGGTAACATTCAACCTGACTCCACTGAAATATGTCATTTAATTAAGATACATAAGTCTGGTGCATGTAATAATAATATATTTGATCACATGTAAATGAGATTCAAATGGTAGCCCTAAAACTTAAAGTCCAAACTCTTGATAGAAAATGAGTATCTCTCTCGGGTTGACTGACAGATCTCAACACTCAACAACAAATAAATCAAAGTTATTCATGTTTCTGGATGAAATAGGTTTGTTTACACAAGTATAAGATAAGATAAGATAAGATAAGATAAGATATACTTTATTAATCCCACACTGGAGAAATTCCTGTGCTACAGCAGCTCAAAAGAAAAACAGAATCAGAATAACACAAATACACATTAAGTAGACACAGGAGAAAAATATATATATTATATATAAGTATAAGAAAAAAAATAAAATTATTTATAATAATAATAGTAATAATACAAACATATTTACACAATAAACACCCTTATATAAACAGACAGTATATATAGAAATACAGTACACTGAGGGGAAAACAAGACTATATTACAATTATTATCAACTGAGAAAAGCATAAATTGCAGATGTTTCATGTAACTTAGGCTCAATAATTTAGCATGTGAATATACCTCTAAAAATACAATTCCTGATGAGTTTTCCAGAATGACTCTTTGTCTTCCTTACCTTGTCACTTCTCCTCGACCTCTGCTGCTGAAACTTGTTTTAGAGCGCTCACAGGTATTAAAGTGTAGCTGTCAACTCTACCTGCAGAGGAATAAACCATTAGAATATGAACGTTAGACAAAGAGAGAGAATACATTCATCACTGGATTCTGAATAGATTGTAATGAGTTTGTTACTCCACTTTTTTGCTCTCTTTTCTCTGTTTGTTTCAGAGCTTCTTGGAGCAACAAAGCGAGTGAACGTCAACATCCAGGATGCAGATGGGTAAGGGATTACAGCTCATTTTATTCACGTTCTCTGTGCTATTGTTCCGCATTGTCATCATCTTTTTTTATTTTCTTCATCCTCTTTTCCAGTCTTTCTTTCATTGTTTCCTTCTTTCCTTTCTCTTTGTCTTCTTGCAGGCTATTTTCTTACACTGTTCGTACTTGTACTTATGAAAAGTAATACACTGTTTAATGTGTATATAACCCACAAAATCTTAAACCAGGATGTGCAGGGCTCCCTCTAAGGAGGAAGTCAGGTGCCAACGTAGAAAGAACGTCAATGTCCGCATAGGGAGGATGTCCGGGTGGATTGGTCACACAAACAGGACTTTCACCCAGTAGACCACCGTTTGTCCCCTTTTGTGAAAGCAAAAGACAACGTTGACTTATTTGAACTTTCTTTTGTTACGTAATTTAACTGACTTAACCCTAACCCTACATTAGTAATTGAACAAACTCATTCATTCTCTGGGCGGGCAAAGCAGAGAAAGGGGAGGTAACCTTGCTCCTTATGACCTCATAAGGAGAAGATTCCAGATCGCCCCATCTGAGCTTTCATTTTCTCAAAGGCAGAGCAGGATACCCAGGGCTCGGTTTACACCTATCACCATTTCTAGCCACTGGGGGACCATAGGCAGGCTGGGGGAATGCATAGTTATGTTAAAAGACCTCATAAAGTGAAATTTTCATGCCATGGAACCTTTAACTTTTCATCTTGCTGAAGTGATGTGCAGGTGTACTGCAGGACCCCGTGACATCGAAACACCAAACTCTTACATGCATCTGAGACTTTATTCTGTAGCTGACACACGTTTTGATTATTCAATTGTAAGTGGCAAGTAAAAGGGACATAATCTCCTTCTGAAATGGATATACTATCATCCATATCATTTTACACATTACCCTCATCTTAAATCTATCTTTGAAACATGTAGCCAACTGAAGACTGTGGTAACCTTAAAGGAAAGCCAACATCTCTCAGCTCTTAATTTGCTCAGAAATGTTCCCTTTACAACTCTGAATGTACAACTATGGATTTTGGCTATATTCAGGCTCTCTAATGGTTAAGCTCTTTATGTGCACATGCTTGGTTTGCGATTGTGTTCCATTTGGCTCTATCAGAAAACAAATATCTTTTTATTGTGTTGATTGGAATCAGATAATTGGACTTAACGCATTGTGTAATGACTGATGATTAGTTGATTTGACTCAAGGGCCCGGCCCTTATATTCACCAGGGATCCATTAGACACACACACAGAGGCGCGCTGTGAGTACGCTTGGCTCGGGGGTAGAGAGATTGCTTATTAATGGAAGTAGGTCATTTGCCCCCTCCCGTCGCTCACACAGAGCTGAGGGGCGGAGCTGCTCTACGCTGAAGATTATTTCGGCAAAGTTATGCTCTGGTTTTACACTACGTTTACAAATATATGTATTTTTAAACCTAATCTGTGTCTGTGTGAAGGTTGGCACCGCTGCACCATGCTGCTCTAAGTGGTAACAAGGAGCTGATCTCTTTGCTGTTGGAGGCCCAGGCAGCAGTGGATATTAAAGACCATAAAGGTAAAAATACACACAGATACACAATACAAGTGTCCTTACAAGTCACTATGTTACCACGAAACAGGTACAAAACAGACACAGCTGCCCAGAAAACAATCACAAAAAAACAGGAAAACAAACATTTCTGGCTTCCCCTGCGTGACTGATAATGCCCTCTTGTGCAATAAAAGGTGAGCTTGTTGGAAATGCAATCCAATGCTCTCTGTGTAGTGCTCTGTATTTATGAGAGGTGACAGATTTGTGTGCACAGCAAACAATAGACAATAAAAGAGCTACATTGCTGCAGGACTGAGAGCCAAATGGAGGCAGAGCAGCAAATATTTCCATCACATATTGGCAGATTCCAGAAGAAGAAATCTCAGGGCAGATGGGAGATATAATCCCTCCAGGATGTAGGCCTACTGTCTCCACATTCCCAGTCAGCCCAGTATGGCTCTAAGTAGAGGGATACAACTGTCAGGCATCCTTACTAGGTGGTCCCGCATCCTCAACTCTCTCTGTGAAGGTGGTAAGGAAATCATTCCTCTGGTGCCCGCTGAGCTCTTGGTAAGGACTGGTAAGCTTGACTTGAGTCAGAAATTCCCCTTAGGAGTTGGTGGAGACCAAAATAGAGCAAAAAGGAGATAATGCTAATGTTAGGCCTGGGCGAAAAATCTATTAAATGAATTAATTCAAATTTTTTGTTGCGGGCGATTTAAAAAATAAGTAAATCGAGTTTTTGTGTAATGGTGCATTTTTGGCTACCCAGAGCTTCCGTAGCATTAGTTTCACATAGCAGTATGGCAAGCAACAACAACATCATCATAGCACACACGAAACAGCAACAGAAAGTGACAACATGGCTACCGGTGAGAGTGGGAAGTTTGTTCCCAAGAAAGGAATAAAATCATCTGTTGTTTGGAACTGGTATGGGTTTGCTGCGACAGACGTGGAGCAAGAGACCCCCACGCTGCAACATTTGCCTAAAGCCCATCGCAGTCAAAGGCAGCAGCACCACAAAGCTATTCCAACACCTGAAACGGAGACATCCAGCCAAATATGAAAAATGCCAGTCTCTCCGAGATGAACAAAACCGCAGTGACCAACAAACCTTAGCTAAAAAACAGCTAACTGTAGCTGAATCCTTTGCACAAGGCACCACATATGACAGGAAAGGGGCACGGTGGAGAACAATCACCTTAGCGGTCGCTTTGCACATAGCCAAAGACATGGTACCCATATATACCGTGGATAAGACGGGGTTTATTAATTTGATTAAAACCTTAGACCCCAGATATGAGCTACCCAGCCGCAAGTACTTCAGTGAAGTCGCCTTGCCCCAGCTGTACAACAGCACACGAGAGAAAGTCAGCAGAGAACTGGAGGAGCTGATTTATTATTCATCCCAGAAATGGGGGTTACATTTGTCTTGCTTTTGAATTAATAAAAGCAAAATGTATCGCCCAGCCCTATTGTCTGTGTGTGCTCAATGTGTAAATGGTCATCTGTTTGCTAACAAGTTAGCCATATCAGTTTAAATATGTAAATTTTGTATTTTCTCTGCCCCCAAGTGGCCAAGAAATTTGTAATTGCAGGTTTAAGATTCATCCCTCACTCGTATGGGACAAGAGGAACTGTTTTCTGGGATTCTGAAGTTCTGATCCTTAACATGTCACATCCATCTACAAAATGTTCTTGTGAGAAATGCCAAATTAAAGGGAAATTTCACCGCTGGAAAGCTGAATATATCTTTAAATTGGGTCACTTATGTAGTAGAAATGTGAAAAGAAAATTGAAATTGGTGCCTCGCCTGCCCTTTACAGACAGACAGTGAGACGATCAACTCAACAAGTGTGTTTTATTGTCATTTCAACCATATACACGAAAAAACGTTTCACCGTGGCTCAAGTGGTGTTACACATTTAAAACATGCTTTTTTTGGCCACAGCTGATACATTATCCGCACTTCTTTCAGCGAATTGATTGATAACTCCAGAGTAAACAGAACTGTGTCCATGGCAACGCTTTGCTATGCATGGCAACGGTGTGTTATCCTTAGCAGCGGTCTGTTATCAAGAAATAACAGACCGAATTCTACATTAGAATTCAACCAAGCCATTTAATAAGAGAAGGCTAACTCATAGCTACTAGCATTAGCTCTTGGTGGGCTGTGGTATAAACATTGAGTATAAACACAGCCGTACATTTGCGTGGGATGTAGCTAGAATTGTCGGCATTTTACAGTCAGAAACTCCACCAGCAGTTAGCAGTTAGTTGGATACAAATCACCCCATTTCTGCAACAGGCAGTCCGGGGTAACACAGCCCACCTCCACTAGTAGTCTTACCCGGTGACAGCAGGCTGGATTGTCCACAGCAATATTTCCACAACAACAAAAACACAGCAGTCTCTGAACTCGCGTTGGGAGTTTCGTTGAAGTTGGATGTAGTCCAGTTTGTTTAATGAGCGGACACTTGCAAGCACAATTGGTGAACAGATGGCTGGCTAGCGTTAGCTTTCCACCGGCACACTCGTTCAACGCTCCCCACTGATGAGGTCACTTTACCGGCCACAGGAATCGACCACCACCGCTGGTCTCCGTGCAGGCAAAGCTTGCGTAGTGTGTCGGGTATTGCGTCTGTAATAAAGTGTCCTGCATATTCTCCGATGTGTTCCAATGTATCCCGGTGGTACACGTGTGTGGTAGTTTGAATGCACATAATTATTGTTCTAAAATTTCCAAGACTGTATGGCTGCAGCCTGGAGCGTCCCATATCATGCCGTCCCGTCTACTTTTCAAAATAAAAGCTCGCGTCCCAAAACTTCCGTCGGGATGAACAGTTTCTGCTCCTGCTGAGAAGCTAAGCGAGGATTCAAGATGGCTGACACTTGTTTTTTCCTCGGCAATCTCCGGAAAAACCGACAGTCCAACCCCCTTTGGGATATGCGGAAGTGGCTCCTAATACACAATGAATACAGGTTGTAGTCTTTTGCCTCTGGGCAAAAAAGCCTCAGATGACGCAAAAATCGTCATTTTGCGTCATCTGAGGTTTTTTTCCAGACCCTCAATACAGAGATCTCCCCTCTCAGGGGGACATGAGGGAGGGAAGCATGGTCATTCAAAAATACTACCGGGGTTCTACTGATACAAAGCTTAATGCTAATCTGTGAAATTTCCCTTTAAGGATATCCTTCAGGCCTGGGTTTCTGGGCTTGATATCCTGTCCAAAAAATAAACAGAAAGAGGGCAAACAACTAAGTTCAGTAACTCAGTCAGGACAGTCCTGAGAACACAGTTGAGGGAATTTACAAAATCTGAAAAAAATATACATTTATTTATTTATTTAACCTTTATTTGACCAGCAGAGCCTCACTTACATTGGCTCTGAGAGCTCAACACACTGTAACTTAAGAGAACACATGCAAAGTGAGAAAACTTGATATCCAGTCCAAAAATAAACAGAAAGGGGGCAGGCAACTATGAGTTCAGCAACTCTGCCAGGATACTCCTGGGGACACAGTTGAGGGTATTTCCAAAATCAGAAAACTCATTTGGTAGGGATTATCAAATTTCTGTCAGACCTTTATTGGAGCAAAAATAAAAAAGTAGGTCCACTATTCTATGATCTCCTCATGATCCACACACTGGCCACCACTGCCTGCGTAATAAAACCCTATTCCTGGAATTCACACAGGACATATGAATCAAAATATCTCAACAACTGAGCTTTCAGAATTTCAGGATGAGCTACCGCATTGACCACTGGAAAGGAAATGGGCTCATATCACTTTCAGCAATCCTTCAAAAAAACCTCCTTAATTGAGGCAGTGTCCATTGCATCAAGAACATCCTGAGTTCTCCTCCCATCTACAAACAAGTCAAGTCCAGTGTCGCTTTTTCCCTGCGGTCTGAGTAAAATCCTCTCTTCTGCGTTGCATGTATCTCGTAGTTGCTGTGTCTCTTTCTCCTGCCAGTACCTTTCTTCTGAGTCAGTACTCCCTCATGCTAGCAGGCCTGGAGGGCCTCTTTATTTAACTTGACGATTGTGGCTCATCACTGGTATTAAGACTGGGGGTCTTGGGTCGCTGCCATGAAAAACATGCTTCCTGCTTCTTGCAGCCACTACTACAAAGTGGGGTTTAATGTCTTCTGGTTAGAGGCCTTGGCAATGACTCCATGGTGGATTTTTGTGCTGTGCTCAGCTGTACTTAGCATAGCCTTGCATGTCTTGCATGGGTTGCAATGTCCAGTTTCCTGCAAGATTCTCTGAGTCATGTTCAGCCACTTATAGGGGATTTGTTATCTTGCCCTTTTGTCTGAAAGCAGTTTGTCTGCAACGTCCCATGAGGACAACGCCTGCACAAACAATTCTCCTACGGTCACACAGGGTCACAAGCATGTCAACCACAATAACATTGCATTTCCAGGAGGGGTACTGAGAGTCTTCGCCTGTAAAACTGATACTACAGAAATGTTTGCAAAAATTGCATTCATATTATGGGGCTGAAACTAACGATTGTTGTCATTATTAATGAATCTACTGATTGTTTTTACGATTAATCCATCCATCATTTGGTTTATAGATTGTCAGAAAATGACAAAGATGCCCATCAGAAGTTAGCAGGGCCAAAACTTCCATAGAAGACTGTAAAATGGAAACATTTTTCATTTGAGAAGCTGGAATCAGTAATTATTATTTTTTTGTTTGAAAAAATTATTTAAAGGTCCCATGACATGGTGCTCTTTGGATGCTTTTATATAGACCTTAGTGGTCCCCTAATACTGTATCTGAAGTCTCTTTCCCGAAATTCAGCCTTGGTGCAGAATTACAGCCACTAGAGCCAGTCCCACAATGAGCTTTCCTTAGGATGTGCCATTTCTGTGTCTGTAGCTATTGAGTAGGAGAGGGGGGTAAAGGTACTTAAAGGTACTTATTATTTGTCACATGCACGTACATGTAGCGAAATTCATTCTCTGCATTCAACCCATCCCCCAAGGGAGCAGCGGGCAACCAACGACAGCGCCCGGGGACCAACTCCAGACTTGAGCCAGTGCCTCGACCAAGGGCACTGCCCGGAGAACCTAGTACATGTTTTTGATGGGGGGGCAAGGTGGAGAGTGGGGGTGTGGCCTTGACCAACTGCCGCCTTGCTCGTTTGAAAGCCATGATGTCTCTCTCTCATGGGTGGGCTAAATTCTCTGGGCGGGCAAAGCAGAGAAAGGGGAGGTAACCTTGCTTGTTATGACCTCATAACAAGCAGATTCCAGATGGGTCCATCTGAGCTTTCATTTTCTCAAAGGCAGAGCAGGATACCCAGGGCTCGGTTTACACCTATCACCATTTCTAGCCACTGGGGGACCATAGGCAGGCTGGGGGAACGCATATTAAAGGGGTGATAGAATGCAAAACTGATTTTACCCTGTCATAGTTGAATAACGACACTTCGGTGGGTAAATAGGACATACATAGAAGCTCAAAATCCCATTGACACCCCTTTACTATGAAAATCTCATATTTTGAAACTGCCGCTGAAAACGGGCGAATCTCAACAAAGCTGGAAGTTGGTGTCAACCTCCCAAGACCTGTAACTTTGTCACGCCCATGGGTGTATTAAGAGAACAGTCACGCCCCAACATTTACATAGGCTACACAACTGACCTGAGATCAGGTAGTCTTCTGAATCTAGCTAGGTCACGCACATCTCTGCTATTCCATTACAAAATTCACTTCTGAAACTTTTTTATGCGAGAAATCAACACACAGTCTTACCAAATTTGCAATTGGCCACCAATTTTCGTAAAAAACGGCCCATATTTGAGCTTTATATAGTTGATTTCTCGCTAAAAAAGTCTCAGAAGTGAATTTAATAACAAAATAGCCCGATAAACAATGTATAACTTTGCAGTGTCTGAAATATGAGACCTGCTGTCGAGTCTCCCAAGTGTTTCTATGTAGTTTGCTCAAACCAATCAGCGCGTAGTTCATTCTGAATATTCATGAGCATACCATATTTGGAAGAAAAGCTCTTGTTCCAAATAGAGCCATATTCACAGGGTAGTTAAGGGCCTAATAAAATAGCATTTGGGCAATTTTCAAAAAATACAATTTTCAGCCCAACCAATGTTACATACCCTATTAGGAGACCTTAAAGTAAAAGTGCCCTGAGAGCTTAATGCACTGTATCTTAAGTAACATTGGGCGAGTTAGCGTAGAGTAGCGTTAGCCGCTGAATAGCTTAGCAGAGGGGCTAATGGACCCACATTTGTATCTCGTAAATGACCCCACTAATAATGCCCGAAATGATACCAAAGGTCTACACTAGTACAAATAGGTTATGCACTCATAAAACGATGGATTGGAAAGTTTGTAAGTACACCAGAAGTTCATGAACACTTGCCTGCTCTCTTCTGCTCTCTGTTGCTGCTGCTGCGGCTGCTGCTGCTACCCGCAGTTAGAAGAGTGCTTAAGGCTGTCTACAAATTACTACACCGAAAAGAGATGCAACAAAAATATTTATTAATTTAATGATTAAATAAGGTAATGTCTCCAAACATACCTCAATTATTACTTGTCTTCTGCTAGTTATATTACAGCACTTACTTTAAATAATAAGTTAAATTAAAAAATATTTTTGTTGCATCTCTTTTCGGTGTTTGTAGACGGCCCTAAGCACTCGTCTCACAGCAGCAACAACAACAGCAGAGAGCAGAAGCCAGCAGGCAAGTGTTATTTACATAAACTTCCGGTGTACCTACAAACTTTCCAATCCATCGTTTTATGAGTGCATAACCTATATGTACTAGTGTAGACCTTTGGTATCATTTCGGGCATTATTAGTGGGGTCATTTAAGAGATACAAACGTGGGTCCATTAGCCCCTGTGCTAAGCTATTCAGCGGCTAACGCTACTCTACACTAACTTGCCCAATGTTAGACCCAGGTGAAAAAAGCTTCTGGGGGGGTGTTTGGCTCGAGGTCATGGTGCAAAGGACCCTAGGGTAAATTACTCCGAACCAACACTTTAAGGAACAGTGTAAAATACCCTATATAATCATTCTATCACCCCTTTAATGTTAAAAAAAGTGACATTTTCATGCCATGGGACCTTTAAACAATTAATAGATTATCAGTATGGTTGCTGATTAATTGTCTGTCTATGACTAATTGTTTCAGATATAATGCATAAAACTATTTCTATATTTATCACATCTTTATTTTCAATATCTGTGGCAACAATGGAGGAAATCAATGAGTTTAATAATTGAGTTCATCCTGCTGGATGGCCACTGACAAACTGATCTGTCTATAAAATCACAATAACAGAGTGTGTGTATTTGCATGCATTTATGTGTCTTTATATTCTCATGTTCTTGTATGTATCCGTGTGAATGTCCTTGTTTGGTCTTGTATATCTGTGTTTTATTGTGTTGTCATTTTTGTGTGTTTTTGTATGTGTGTGTGTTTTGTGTAGGGATGCGTCCTCTGCATTACGCTGCATGGCAGGGGAAGACTGAACCAATGAAAATGCTGCTGAAGGCAGGCTCATCAATCAACGGACAGTCAGATGAAGGACAGATCCCTCTCCACCTATCAGCTCAGCACGGACACTATGACGGGGTAACTGTGTTTGTGTACCGTAGGTGTTTGTGTGTGTTTTTGTGTGTTTAGTGGCCGTGTGTGTTTTTGTGAGGTGTTTGTCTGTTATGTGTGGCTGATGATGCATGTGTGATTTGTGATTTGTTACAAGCTAGGAAATTCAGAAGCGCCAGTAAGATTTGCGTGTATATCCGTGTATGTGTGTGTGTGTGTGTGTGTGTGTGTGTGTGTGTGTGTGTGTGTGTGTGTGTGTGTTATAGTCGGAGATGTTGCTACAACACCAGTCCAACCCGTGTATCTCAGACTCAGCTGGGAAAACACCACTGGACCTCGCCTGTGAATTTGGACGTGTTGGAGTAAGTAATAAACCAGAAACAAAAAGATACATTTTCATTTTGTTTTATTTAACCTTTATTTGACTAGGAAAGCCTCACCTACAGTGGCCCTGAGAGCTTAATGCACTGTATCTTAAGAGAATACATGCAAAGTGAGAAAACACAACCAAATATTGAAACGTGCTGCAACAATGACTTGCTGACATACAGTATAACGTATGACAGATAACACAAGATATGCCTTAGAATTAAACAGAAATGTATTTATAAAATCATGAACAAAAGTCTGCTACAAATCATATCAAAAATTAAAACATAGAACATAAATAAATGACACCCATACAAAGTATATTAAAAGCATTAAAATTATGACCAATTTAGCATTTAGACCCTAAGATATCCCAAAACTTCAGCAGCCAAAGGAGAGAGCGCACAGTTGTATAACACAATGTATAAGTTATATGTGTGTCTGTCTGTGTTTTAGGTGGTCCAGCTCCTGCTCAGCAGTAACATGTGTGCAGCCATGCTGGAACCAAAACCCTCTGACCCCAACGGAGTGTCCCCTCTGCATCTCGCTGCCAAGAATGGACACATTGATGTCATACGGTCTGAAAAACCTGTCCTCTTAGTCTGCCTCTCTTAGTGTGTGTTTGTCTTGGTACCTACTTCATGTACTTGTCAGTCTGTCTATCCATCTGATTCACTCATCTAATCTAACCTTAACTCCAGGGTCACAATTATGATCTAAAAATCTGTTGTTGTATTATATGATATAAGCACTTTAATGAAATGATGGTTATGCCATATAGATATAAAGTTAATATTATCATTATTATTTTGTGCTGCAGTTTGCTGATTCAGGCTGGTATAGATATCAACAGACAGTCTGAGTCTGGCACAGCGCTACATCAGGCAGCCCTCTGTGGGAAGACAGAGGTAGTGCGCCTGCTACTGGATGTAAGTCCATCTGTCTGTCTCTCTATCTCTCTGTCTGGCTGTTTAATGTGTTTACAAAAGCAACTGTTGTTAAAGCTGCCTCCCTCTCCTCAGCTGAGCAAGTTTTACACCTCAGCACTTGGCATCTATCCCACTGGGCTGTGTGATGAAGCCTGTGGGATATGTTGTTACATAAAAGTGTAGCAGAGTATAGGCCTACTACTGCTGGCATACTACTTGTCATGCAATATTAAAACCCGCTCTGTTTTTTTTTTTAACCCTTATATCACCTTTTTGATGTTGTTGCGGAGGCAGCACACACAACTAATGTTAGCAGCAGGCTAGTACACACAGCCAGAATTCACAGTATATCCCTATTATTAATTTCCCATCCCAGCTTTAATCATTTTTCTTCTCCACTTCTATCCAGAGCGGCATCAGCGCAGGGGTGAGAAACACTCTGAGCCAAACTGCCCTGGACATTGTAAACCAATTCACCACCACACAGGCCAGCCGAGAGATCAAACAACTACTTAGAGGTGAGTGCCACCAGTACTAACTCTTAATCTTTTACACAATCCAATAAATAATAAGTAATACTAGGCCCGGAATCACCACATGATACAGTTAAACATGTGGTGGAGAGTCATGTGTCCTGATTCAATCATTAATAGGCAACCTCTGAGTTTCATTGCCACCAAATAATCAATAAATTAAGAATTTATTTTTACTATAATCTATTAATTAATTACTAAATTACAGGACATATTTTAAATTGTAAATGTGTTACTTATGTGAATTTTCTGAACTAATTAGGTTTTAATTACATGCATGCATACATTTACCAGTGGCAGAGAAGCAAACAGTGCATGCACCTACCCCTACTGCCTTCCTTTCCATTATCTTCTGCTCCCTCCTGACTTTCTGCTCTACCTTATCCCAATTACCTGAAACTCTCTGCTGGTGCTCTTGTCCTCTACTTGACTCTACTCTACTGCTACACTCATACTATACTCTTGTCCTGTAGATGCCTCGGCTGCGATGCAGGTGCGTGCGCTGAAGGATTACTGCAACAACTACGACCTTACCAGCCTCAACATCAAAGCTGGAGACATTATCACGGTACATAGATCTTATAATCGTCCCAAAATACAATATACATTTCTCAACCTGTTCTCAAAGTGCTGCACATCCATCTACTGAAATTCATCAGTAAATACACAAAATATGCAATGTAGTTAATTATAATCTTTTTAGACATATAATCATAGTTTATAACCAATTCAAACGCAGCCTAGTTATGACATAGCTAAGTTTAATAAGTGGAGATAAACACATCACTAAATTAAAATGGATTGCACCACACAAACTAGTTTTACATAGTTGTGACAAATTCCTTAAAACCATTAACTGCTGCGTAGCTAACTAAACTGAAGTAACTGACAAAGCTAACGTTAGCTTGCTAATATATGTGACCCATTTAGCTTGAAGCGTAAATGAGATAAAGATATATTTGACGTGACACTTGATGAAGTGCTGTTTTTTTATGGGCCTTTCCACCTTTTAATGATAGGACAGCTCAGACATGAAAGGGGAGAGCGAGGGGAAGACATGCAGGAAACTGTCACAGGTCGGAGTCAAACCCTGGACCTACTGCAGCGAGGAATAAACCTCTACATATGTGTGCCTACTCTACCAACTGAGCTAACCGGCCACATAAAGTGCTGTTTAATAATGATGTGAACTGGGAAAACTATGTTTCACAAGAATAACCTCAAATTGCAATGTCTAATGTAATTGTGCTAATGGCGTTAGTGTCAGTTAGATTAGCATAATCGGATATTTTCTTCATTTTTGAAGAGGAGCTTCAATGTAGACAACTTTGCAGTGCACACATGATCACACATGTTCTTGTTGGCATTTGATGTTAATACAGGGGATTTTGCATAAAAACTTCTTCTGCACAAAGTTAGCTTGTAAGGCCACGTCTTCATTGCTCCCCCACCGCTCTGTAGCCTTTTTTAAATATGATGGGTAGAATTTGACGAGGGTGTACACTGTTATCCCGAATAACCGGTAATTGACTTTACTAGAAATTTAAGTAGAAACCCGTTGTCTTAAACCATCTAAGATTTTACACAAGGTTTTACTTAACAGGTCAAGTTGTATTAACACAGAGCGGTACGTTGATTCAGTAGACAAATCAAGTTTACATTAGTAGTCATTACTAAAAATCATTACTAAACATAATTTTTTTTGTTTCAGCAGTCATGTTGTGTAAAATTAGCATGTTAAGTTTAAGCTTTAGTTCATAACTTTTTTATATTAATGAACATCCGTTACATTCAAGCCATTGCCAATTGAGTTGCTACAAAGCTAATTAAGACTATCGGCTTCACCAAACTCTCTGTATTTCTCAGTATGGCTATGTTCAGAAGATTGTGGCATCCGGCGACTTCCGCGCGCAGAAAATCAAGTGAAAGATAATTAACCCCTTCTGAAGAGTTTATCATGTTTTTTTTAATCCTCAGTGTCCTCCTTGGCTACTAGCAACTGCGTGGAGGAGGGGTGGGGGTGGTATTGCACTGCAAGTACTTTAGCGTGTACGCTAAAATCAATACCACGGCCCAAATGCGATCAGTCCCTACCCGGGTCTCGGTCATGGTGCAACAATAAATGTAGATAAACATGAACACTAAATCAACCATACAAAACTAAAACCCAGTTGACATAAATGCACACCCAAAACAGTAACAAAACATTAACTAAAACACACTTCAACTAGGACAGAAACCGTTCAGAACATATATATTTTTTCCCATGAGCCTTTGCATCGCTTCAGCGCAGTACAGTTCAAATGACCCCACCCCCTCCCATACAGAAACTTAACATCCTTAAGGCCGTTTTACAGTCGCCGCACCCGACCTGGCCCGCGCAAATGTGACGTCAAAATGACGTAGATCTTGCTGGCGCGCCAGGATTTTAAGAGCGGCAGAGGTCGTGCACCACTCTATTTTTTTCAGCGGCGCACAACAAAGCAGAAACAGGAAGCATGGACGAGTTTGAGGGCAACCGGATGCCAGGACTCTCAGAGTGACTGCAAGTCTCTCTTGTAAACTTACTGGCTTAAGTTGAGTATTACAAACATCTAATGTGATTTAGTAATGAATGTGTTTTTTAACAAAACATGAAAAAATAAGTAGTGACAGTATAATTTCAACTAAACAACAACTAAAACAGTAGTTACCATTTAACTGCATGCTAACTCTGAAGCACATATTACTCCATTTATGCAGATATAAATTTAACAGTCATACCTACATGTACAAAGGATGCCCCTCTAAAACTGTTATTTTTGGAAGTTACAGCTCATGACATTATAGTACATTGACTTCCTGTTTACATAACTGATTGCTTTTGACTGTATGGCACTTCCCTAGTGTTTCCTAGCAACCTATTTATACATAACTAAGGTGCTTAGCCAAAGTTTTAATGCTGCTACCTGATTTAGTAGTTGTAAAATCAGGTTGTACTATGAACTTAGGTGGTGCAGCCCAGTCCAGATATTGTTTTCAAGCTGTAAACAGGTTTTAATCTTTTCTTTGTAAACTGTATGTGTTGATAGGTTTTGGAGCAGCACTCTGATGGCCGATGGAAAGGCTGTATTCACGACAACCGCACAGGAAATGACCGTGTAGGCTACTTCCCCTCCAACATGGTGGAAGTCATCAAGAGGGCAGGTGACCACCCACATCACAGCTGTCTGTGTTTGTGTGTGCGTGTGTGTGTGTGTGTGTGTGTGTGTGTGTGTGTGTGTGTGTGTGTGTGTGTGTGTGTGTGTGTGTGTGTGTGTGCTTTTTGTTCAGCAGCTGTTTTGCAGCTATAGCTGATGATTATCTAGCTGCAGCATCATCGGCCTCTTTAGGCTGTTTTTCCCAACCTGTCAATCATCTCCATTGATCAATACTGTCCCCTATTGGCTGTCGACCCCCCCTTCCCTCCTCCCTTCCTCTATATTTCTGCTCCTCTGTCACCCTCCCGAATAAATAAACCCGTCCAACCAACTCTGCTAGATTGTGATGGTTTTGTTCATATTGTTTGTTTGCTTTGTTGCTGTAGTGATATTATATTTTAATTTATAGAGATATATTCCTTGTGGATATATGGATGTAATTCTTTCTCATATTTTGATTTTAATCCGTTATTATTTTGACATTTTCAGATCTGATTAGATTTGTTTTGTTTCAAATGACTGATCAGTTGTTGTTGTTTTGCACCTCCCTCCCCCTGGCTCGTGTCCAGGTCACTCCCCCTCCCAGCAGTGCCACACCCTCCTGCTCCGCAGGCCCAACCCCTGTCCCATTGCCGCAGTCAACGGACACTCATACCCCCCCTCCAAAGTCCTCCCCCTGCATCTGCCTCCCCCTCCTGCCCCTCAACCCAGCACACAGTCCCTCCCTCGGTTCTCCTCCTTTGGGTACATTCCTCTTCCCATCTCTCCTCCTTTTCTGTCTACTCCTCCTCTGTCCACTCCTCCTCCTCCTCCTCCTCCTCCTCCTCCTCTCTCCACTTCTCAGGAGCAGCAGAGTCAGACAGGTACATACTGTAGGATCACTTTAAATCACAGATAAGCATCCTTTCCACGCTGTTTGACAAGACCACATATAGAATATATTATCTATCGGCTTGTTCCAACACTTCACTGCAGCTACGTGTGTGTGTGTAAATGTATGTCAACTGTGTATACACATATATATGTCAGTAAGGATCAGTTCACCCTAATGACAAAAAGGTATAGCTTCACACTTACACCAAATGCCAATAGAGTTCTGCTGCCATTTTATTTTAATAGGAATTATTTGGAAAATGGAAACCAACCAGCGATAAATGTATGGATTATTCCAATTTTCTTTTCAGTTTTTATATATACAGTGTATATATATATATATATATATATATATATATATATATATATATATATATATATATATATATACAAATATATACGAATATATATATATATATATATATATATATATATATATTATTATTATTTTTTCAATGTATGTCAAAGGCATCAATTTACTTCAATTGTACTGGAATAGCTTTCTTGTAATTTGAGTGAACTGACCCTTTAACTGAAATATTTTAATTAATGGCATCATTTTTATAACTTCACATACTTTACATATTATATGCAATTTGAGAGCCATTATTCACCATGTTATACATATTCCTATAATTTAGCTTGAATCATTGGATATTTATATTTATTTAGAATAAAGTAATTTTGTTTTAAACAGTGCTTACAATCCTTGAACTTGTAAGCACTGAACTTGCCTAAGGTCATTATGGGGCTTTACAAGTCTCACAATGATTAAGACTTTAATAATTCTGTGTTTATGAATGTGTAGGTGAGTGAGTGTATCTCTGTGAGTGTTTACTGGTGTTCAAGAGTAAGAGTTAAACGTGTGTGTGTGTGTGTGTGTGTGTGTGTGTGTGTGTGTGTGTGTGTGTGTGTGTGTGTGACAGGTACGCGGACTGCAGAGCTGAGTCCTCAAGGCTCTCCTACTCTGGGTCAGCAGAGCAGCACCAGTGAGGACATCTGGGTGCTACGCAAACCGCTGGCAGGTAAACTCACAAGTTGTTTTTTTCCGGTTAACCGTGTAAAACTATGTATTTGAGGAATTTTCCCTATATAATACTGCGTCCTGCAATATGTGTGTCTTTGTATTTGAAGGTGGCGATCGCAGTGGCAGTGTGGGCAGCATTGGCAGCATTCGGTCATCCAGCAGCTTGCAGAGCTCTGGAAACACACATGTTCTGACCACCCCTGCACCCAGTCCACACCCGGCACCCACACCAGGAGTCAACACACACGGCCTTAACGCTCCTGGCCTGCACGCACAATCTGAAGGGGTGAAGGTAAGAGACTCGTTGCATTTATTTGTGTGCATGTGTTTGCAGGTTTCCATCACATTGCTTCTTGATCTTTACGAATCAACAAGCACCTGTTTCTGGGAAACAGCAAAACATGTTCAGGAAACTAACACAAGTGTAGTTACCAGGTTAACCACAATTTTGTTTCCTGCTCAGTTTGTTCTTCCGTTGGAGAGATCAGCATCGCTTTCTTTCAAGAGTAAACCAGGTGCATTAAGATGGTGGCCTCCTGGTTTTTCCTTTTTATCAGTCACACAGGGAAATTAAGCCCCTAAATGCCAAAGTCAACGTTTTCTGCCTAGACAAACTGTAACAGCTTAATTCTACTGTATCTATCCCTGAATATCATTTGTGTTAGATTAGTTTAGTAAGATTGGAAGGGGAATAAGGGGAATGTTGCCTGTATCTTGGTATAATGATAAAATATGCAAGTGAATTTTAGAAATTTAGAACAATGTAAGTTGCCCTTAAACTCATTGGCCTGGCATCAGATGCTCTACATTGTAATTTTTGTAACCTTATACTGTTGTTTTTAGTATTTGTATGCTTTGAGTCTGATATTTAATTATTATTATATTTAAGTGCCCCATGAAGTCATACTTTAACAAAAGCCTGCATGTGTCATGCATGGTATTTAAGAACAAGTATTATGTATTTTTAATGAAACAAATATACAAATAGTACATTTTCTGGTCTGTGCATGATGTTGATTTTTTTCTTCCATTGTCTAGTGTGCTTTCATTTTATAATCTGTGATGTCACCCTGCAGGTCTGCTCTCTAACACCTTTAGCACCTTCTAAATTACTTTTATCCCTGGATATAACTGGTCTATTTTTACGTAGTGCCTTAGAAAATACTGAATTTGCAATTAGCCAAATTGGATGGTGATCCCATATTAGAGAGACATCATCTATTTTAAGAGTTCATTATTAGTAGTTATTTATTTGAGGATTCCTGCTGCATTTATCTTCGTAAACTGCAATAAATACAGGAGGAAAAGGGTCAGAAGCCAGACTCTGTCTGTTATATGTGCACTTAGTCCACTGAGCTGAGTCACAAGGCAACTCAGGGATTTAAATGATTATGCTTGAGTAAATGTTTCATTTTGTGTGTGTGTGCGTGTGTGTGTGTGCGCGCGCGTGTGTGTGTGTGTGTGTGTGTGTGTGTGTGTGTGTGTGTGTTTTAGCTCCTGGCCACCGTGCTGTCCCAGTCGGTAAAAGCCAAGGAACATCTCTTAGAGCAGTCACAGTCTGTTGAGCAGTCAGCGGGTGAGCACACAAACCCACACAAACACAACATAAAAGCTTCAGCTTTACTTGAAGCGATAATCTGTGCCATTTTTCATTTCATTTAAAAGTCTGTTTTGCTGCAGCCTTCTGCTAATTGATCAAACAGCAGTGATTTAAACGGATACTACAAAGTCTGTCTTCACTTGCAAATAAAAACATTTTATACCACTGATCCAGTGATTCAAAAAAACATTCTCTCTGTAGTAAAGTGAAAACAATTTAAAAAGCTCAAGGCGGTGTTCACCGGTACAACAAGTGCCCCAGGGCTTGTTTTGATTGCTGCTGTTATGAATAATTTTTTCTTCATTTTACTTTTAGTCAACTTGGCCTTCTAAAGACTGTTCATATCAGACACAAGCAGCATTCCCCGCCCCTGCCCTTGTATAATAGTAATTTAAGTTATGCTTTATTTATAAAAGCTGCTCTAAAACAGCCAGGGACCAGTCGCTCTGTCTTGGGATTAATCCTTTTTGGTTCTCAGGATGGTTTTATGCTTTAGCTGGTCGTAATAAGCAGCGATAGCCACCACAGATGAAAAATCTAAACGCTTTACTGTAACATCCAAAGAAACAAAACATAAAAAAGAGGAATGTGCAGTAGGATAACATTGACCTTAGAATTATAGGAACAAGAACATATAAAACTCCAGTAAATCTAGTTTAGACTGGCAAGTTTTGTTATCATTTATTAAACACGACCTAATGTAATAACTTTATTAAAGATTAAATTGGATCGTACTTGACACTGTTTTGACTCCCGAAATGTTACCTTTTGATTTTGTTATGTCACTGAAAAATCAATAAACAAATGTTTAAAAAAAAGATTAAATTGGATCAGGGTCCACAGGTAACCTGTTAATTTTTACATATACAAGTTCACATCAGTGTAAGCAACTGCACACTTCTTCTTTGAGTTTTTACTTGGGGCTAAGGAAAGTTGTACATTTGCAAATGGTCTATAAAATGTGTTTGATGTATTTATGTACACATACAGGGGCATTAATATGGTGTCTTATGTATCCCACTTAAATGTAGGCACTGTGCTTGTAGTTGTTAATCTATCTTTGAAAGAAGCATATCCATTAGCATATTTTAGTCTGCTGTCATTATACTGGTTTAAGTGATACGTAGGAAGTGTAGTGCTAAAACAGCACCACAGAGCCAGCCAACCCTAAACGCTGTTGCCAAAATTATAATGAAGGACTACACAGGCAATCTAAACCTGGCTTGATTTAATTCCTCCACTGCTCCTCATCCTCAAAGACTGCACTTAATCACTAGATAACACAATTTATTGGCTTTGCAACAAGGTACTGTACCATTTCAGTTTCAATTCCTTAAGTTGTTTTAATTATTTATTAGAATGGAAACCTAGTAAGAATTGATTGCAGGGGAAGAAGCTGTTCATTAACCTCTAAATAATTAACTAGAAATAACTGCAAAAGTTTGAACTCATAAGTAAAGTAAATGGAAACACCACACAATCATCTTCCGTTTTCTTTGATCAAGGAAGTACAGAACTTGGTTCCACTTTCCTTATAATTTGTATATAAGTACATGTTTCTTTGTAATAATCAGTGAGAAATAAACTCTGTTCTAAGAAATGATTAAGAAACTCCAGGACCCAGAAAGACAAGCATTTTATAAATAACTAGTTTGACGCATACCACCACATAAAGTCAAAACCACTACTGGGGCTGTATTTCAAATACACTACGTGTGGTTAATGGTTTATGTAAAATGGATTAAAATAGCAAAATTGCCCTTTACTGCTAAAAGTAATATATTTTATTATTTTTCTTCTTGTTTCTCTCCCTTGTCTCACCTTTCATGTCCACCCTAAGGCTCCTCCAGTTGCACAGTTCATGAACAGCGGTCGTTTGAGCGGAAAGCAGAGGAGGATGATGGGAAAGTGAGTTCTTGGATGGCAGATTGGTTCACTCTGGAGCTTCCTCTTTCTGTTCTTTCTGTTACCTCTCAACCAGTGCTTTTGTTTAAGACAAAGACATCTACAAGGGTGGGTTCAGTGGGCACATGAGGTGTCTGTGGTTGTGTTGCACCTGAACAGATCACACCCTGAGGATGGCCATTCAAGTGTGTCACCATGGAGACAGGCAGAGTGACAGACACATTGAGTAGTCAGTTGCTGTCTTGCCTTCTGTTCCTTCTCCCACCCCCTGTCCTCACTGAGACACACATGCTGTCGCTCTGCTCTAGAACCAGCACTGTGTTCTGTGAGGGTCAAATTCTCATGTGTTGTAGAATCAAGCAGACGTCGTATATTTATTGGTTGCTAGGCGACAGCAATGTTCCATGACGGAAGCAAAGCAGTAGGGTTCGTTCCTGATTGGTTGATCTCATCCCACAGTCTTTGATACTTAATTAATTCACAAAATATAGCATTGATGCCAGTGGTTTAAAAAAATAATCAAATTTGACCTGTAAAAAGGTCTGTCAACCCAAATTAGAAAAGCATTCTTTCCCACTTACCCTTAGTGGAGTAATGTGTATTCTAGAGTGATCCATTTATAGTATTAAAACTGAAAACCCTGAAGTGATTTTATTGTGTATTTTAGTAGCAGTATGTAACAAACTTTTTAGGCGGTATTGTTGTTCTTTGAATATGTGCTGGCATTGTGCACCTTGGTTATTGCAATGTTCTGTAAGCTAAAGACAGCATTACAAGCTGAACTGCCCTCTATAATGTGTTCCAGAACAGGTTCCCTTTCCTTGCTGGTTAATGCTTTCTAGATTTTGTTGTAGAGCAGGGTTACATTTTGCGATTACAATGAAATTTACTGTGCAGAACAGTCTGCTCCCCTGTCCTCTGTTCTAGATCAGGCTGCTACTGTATGTTGTGTTCTAGAACAGTCTTCTCCCGTGTTCTAGAGCAGAATGCTATGTTGTGTTCTACAATAGTCTTCTTCCCTGTGTTCTAGAGCAGAATTAGCCTGGTTGACACCAGACCCTTCTCAGTTGTAACTGAGAGTGGGTCTGGGGAAAGTTCATTCACAGTCCATTTCCAAAGGGACGTCACCAACGGACGCCACTCAAATGCCTCTGGGCGCAATTGGATAGTCCTTCAACCAATCAGACCAACGATCCGGGTGACATAGCAGCGACAGCGGCATCAAATGGTTGCTGCGCTTCGGTGGCCGTCATGTTGGATGTAAACAAAAAGCTGCTTGCCGTCAATGCGCTATCGTTATCGTGTAAAGCCCGCCTCAACGGTTGTGATTGGTGCCTCGATTTGGAAAAATTGGAAATGGGCTTGAATGGGCTCTTGGCCAGACTGACTTGCAGAGCAAATCTCAAATTTGCCGGAAGTTCGTCAGGGTTTTCCCAGGCTAGAGCAGAATGCTATGTTGTGTTCTACAATAGTCTTCTCCCCTGTGATCTAGATCAGGCTGCTACTGTATGTTGTGTTCTAGAACAGTCTTTTCCCCTGTGTTCTAGAGCAGGCTGCTATGTTGTGTTCTACAATACGATATGATACAACTGAAATGTATTTTGCGTTCCAGAGCAGCTCCGCTCAAAAAAGGAAAAAAAAAAATACTATAGTCTTATAATATAATGTGTCTTCTCCCCTGCGTTCTAGACCCGGCTGCCATGTTATGTTCTAGAACAGTCGTCTCTCCTGTGTTCTAGAGCCGGCTGCTATGTTGTGTTCTAGAACAGTCTTCTCCCCTGTTTCTAGAGCCGGCTATGTTGTGTTCTAGAACAGTCTTCTCTCCTGTGTTCTAGAGCCGGCTGCTATGTTGTGTTCTAGAACAGGTCTGTGTTCCGTGCTCTAGAAGAAGCCTGTGGACTCTTCTAGAAGCAGGCAGTAGTGTTTTGTGTTCTGTGTTCTAGAAGCAGGCAGTAGTGGCGTGGCTGGGTGAGTTTCAGCTGCAGTTCTACACCACCCACTTCCTCACCGCGGGATATGATCTAGACACCATTAGCCGCATGACCCCCGAGGTAAGGTCATGACCCCTGACCCCCTCACGCCCCGTCCCTTGTCTGTCAAGGCTCTGCCCAGCACAGCTCTTAAATCAGCTCCCCACTGACGTGGATGATGTCATCATGACCCTCCTGTCTCTGTCACCTGATCCCCCGGTGTGAGTCCTGAGCCTCAACCAGTCACTTCTCATACTCTGTCTGCTTCATTTACATACCTGTGTTCACACATGGCCGTGTGTTCCAGTCTGTGCTGTAAACGCTACCCCATGTTTGTCCTTGAGTGTGTTTTTAGTACCAGCGTGTATGTGTGTGTTTGTGTATTGAAGCAGACACAGTGGTATGACGTAAACCCCCTAAGGGCAGGGGATACTCATCAGAGATTATCCAAAGCAAAAATATTCCTTAAGGCATATCACACACAGCTCATGTACATGTAAGAGAAAAAACACCTACAGTCGTTGTGATGAATTCCTGATGTGACTAGTAAATGTGCTTTGTATTGAAGGACCTGACGGCAATTGGGGTCATGAAGCCTGGACATCGAAAGAAGTTAACATCAGAGATCAGCAAGCTGCCCTCCACAGACTGGCTGCCAGACCACAAGCCTGTAAGGCTCTCACGTGTACTACACAAATTAGAAAAAAGGGGGAGATCTTGAGTTTAGGCAGCTGCACAACACAAGCATATATGCACACACGCAACTGTTCCAGTCTGTAAAGAAACTACTTTTTCAGAATTCTACTCTGTATCTTGTAACCTGTGCACAAGCTTTTTACAATGTGCCCATGTTTGTGTGTCCTTGTGTCTGTTTTAGGCCAATCTGGCAGACTGGCTGTCTCACCTGGGTCTTAATCAGTACTACCAGGTTCTGGTGCAAAATGGGTATGAAAACATTGACTTCATCTCCGACATCAGCCTTGAAGATCTGCAAGAGATTGGCATTACTAAACTAGGTGAGGCACAATTTACATTATTAAGAATAGAAGTCAGCGCCTCACCTAGATCCTGAGACTTTTGCCCCTGTACCCCAGCCCTCCCCATTGCGTCCCCCCCCCCCAAACTTCTCCTGATCCCCCTTAACCCTCTGGCCCTACCCCTTAAACATATCCTGTGCAAAGGGCAGAACGAAGCAGTATCAATGGTGAATTTGGAAGGGATGGTCCGAAATGTGCATGACACATATCTGAAAAAGCACACACAACTCTCACATTATAGTGCAGTAATAATATAATGCCTTTATTGTCATTGTCCATTATACAACTAAATTTGCAGTGCACCTCCTGATAAGGTTACATGATCATTCCACGCATGCTCGCAAACTTACACGCCACATACACACATACGCGCACCTGTCATACAGAAAAACTAATAATAAGAAGAAAGAAAGATAAAATAATAATAAAATTAAGCAATTAAAAGAAGTGGCATTTTATACATTGTGCCAAATGCTATTTACACCTTATAAATATACTGTATTATTGTATTATTTTTGGCATTTTTTGTGGAGTTCACTTCAGTGATGGCTCTGGTGTAGAAACTGTAATAATATGTTATATTTTTATATTAAGGACATAATAATTAGTTGTCATTTTTTACATTTTCTAAGCTCTCTCAAATTGTAGTAGTGGGATGAATAAAATATTATAATAACAAGGCAAGAAGAGATGTAAAGCCTTTAGATTTAGTTCACTTGATGATTGTCAAAGTCACAGGTTGTCACAAGTATGATTGTCAAAACTTATAAGAACAAAAGATAGTAGTCCTAACCTCATCCCACTTGTTACCAAATGTTTTGTGCGCTCCACAAAACAAAGCCTACAGTAACTATTCCTCTCCTCCACACCTCTGCCTCCCCTCAGGCCATCAGAAGAAGCTGATGTTGGGAGTGAAGAGACTGAAGGAGCTACAGAGGGGAGGAAGTAGCGCTGAGCTTCCTCAGAGCCCCTCTACACCTCCATCCAGCCCGGGTGGCAGCACCGGTACAGAGCCCCGTAGGGAGGTGAGGAAGCAGAGGGATGGTGCCCCCAGTCCGCTGGCCAAACCTCGCCCAGGTCTCACACATTCACAGACCTCTCCCCACCCATCGACACAAAACCCACCACAAACCCCCCCACATGGCCGGACCCAGCAGGCCTCCCCCAGGGCTCGACCGCGCCCCTCCACCAGGATGGCAGAAGATTCGTCAGTGCCGCTGCTCCGCCTGCCCAGTGAGGAGGAAGAGCGACGGAGAACTCACAGTCTAATTGGCTCAGAATCAGACTCTAGATACGCCACTGTGTGCCGCAGCAGCTCCGCACATACTGCCCCTAATGATGTCACTGTTAACCGCAGCCAGTCATCTGTCACCCTCCGTCCCCGTCGGAAAGGTCGGCCCCCAACACCACCTAAACGTTCCTGTTCTTCCATTACCGGGGGTGACGAGGAGGAAGTGGGACAGGTGGAGGGGCTACTCGGGCTGCCAAGCTATCGAGAGCGGCGAGCCAGTGACTGCGGCAGCCTGGGATCAGCTTTAAGATCTCAGGACTCAGCGGGCCTGGAGAGATCAGAGGGGGCTTCTGGGAGTGTTCGCAGCCTCGCCGCTATGCTGGAGACATCCATCGTTGGTGGAGCCAAAACCCTGCCGAGGAATCTGGGAGGCAGCACCAACTACCTACAGGTGTGTGTGTGTCTTTGTGTTTGGTTTGGACTTTGAGAATCAGATTTTAAATTGTCTATTAAGTGCATGTGTAACAATCATATGACTTCCAGGTGAGTCCACCTGTACTTCGTCGGCAGGCAGGCGCAGGCGGTCTTGGATCTGAGGAGGATGATGTCTTAAGTCGGCGCAGGACCATCAGTGGAACAGAAAGTCTCCTTGGTGATCAGATCAACCTGTTACCTCGGCAACCAGCCCAGCAACGTCCAGAGCCGCGGCCCCGCTCGACTGTGGCATCCTCAGCATCAGAAGTCACAGACGGCACAGCGACGCTTCGAAGGAGGCCGCGTCCTCTGGCAACAGACTCTGAAGCGCCTGCATCCATGGATACCAACGCTGTTACCATGAAAACTGGCTCTGACACCATACGCAGGAGACAACGCACGTCTGAGAATACAGAAAGTGTCATTCAAAGCAATAACCAATCAGACTCTCCCAGCAGTCAAACAGGTAGCCGGAAAAACGGAGGCGAGCCGCAGCAGAACGGCAGTGTGGTCCTGAGGCGGAGGCCTGTGTCTGAGCTCTCTGATAGGACGGAGGCAAACAAAGAGAGCTGTGAGTGGATGGAGGCTAGGAAGTCTCTGAAGCCGCCGGTCTCACCCAAACCATGCACGGTCACCCTGAAGAAGACACAAGCTGACCCCCCAACCCCGACTCGCAGGGTCCCCATACCTGGGCCCGATAATACTGAGACAGCTCAGAGCCCTGGTGAGATATACACATACATGTAGGCTACACACTAAACTGATGATTTGGCATCTAGTGTAGGGAGTTTAGCTTCTGTATGTATTAATGTATATGTAGTCCCTAAGTAGACATAGCACTTTAAAGCCACTATGTGTAGTTTTTTAAGGTGATTATAGTATTCAAATGTTCCAATGATATTGATGTTTTTGTTGCCTTTTAGTCCTTTTACATCAGAGTCCTGGTGTTGATACTGTGTTGTTAAGTAATGGGATTATTGATTTCCATTTCTATATTTTATTGGCATTTTGCCTCTATTTGATAGAAATAGTAGAGATACAGATAGGAAATGCAGGGCGATAGAGGCATGACATGAAACAAAAACCCCCAGCTGGAGTCAAATCTGGGACATCGCAGTTATATCGTATGCGTCTTTCCTACTACATAGGCGCATTAAAACAATCATTTGTAATGAGTTTAGTCAATTAGTCAATCGACAGAAAAGGAACCTGCAACTATTTGATAAGCAAATCATTGTTAAATAGCTTTACAAATATGTAGCTCTGCTGCTTTTCTTTTCTCAGTTCGATATAATTGTAAACTGAATATTTTGTGTTTTGGACTGTTGATCAGACAAGCCAAATATGAAAAGGCATCACCTTGGGAAATTGAGATCATAACATAAACCTACAGTATTTTTATCGAGGAGACTCCCATGTTGCTATGTTGAGCAACAGCGAGGATATCCTCTAAAGAAATGCGTGATAATTCTTTGTCCGATTCTTCTGATCCCGAGACGATCTACCAACATTGCAACATGGAACGTCAAGGTCGTTCTCGAAAAGTTAGTAATTGAAGGTTTTGTACTGCTAGCCCAACTAAGCTCTCCTAAAATGTTTAATTAACGGGGACATTTGGACCAAAGATGATCTTCATCCGTTTAATAGATATCTTGCTAGATAACCAGTACCAATCTCCTTCTTGTCTTTAATATGTGTGAGTATACCAGTCTGTAAGAAAACTGACAGCTTTCTCTCCGACTCTCTCCGACCAGAGCCGAAGCGCGTACCTCCTCCTGTATCCCCAAAACCCCGTGGGCCTCCAACAGCACCTAAACCAGGCAAAGCAATAGTGGCTTCAGCTGCCATGAGCCCGAGTCCTGCTGCTACCAGCCCAGCTGCAGCCAGCCCCACCCCGGCCCCCAAACCCACCTCTCTTCTCTCCGCCGCCCCTCTTCCAGCTCCTGACACCCCCTCTGCTCCCTCCCTCTCTCCGGGACTCCCTCTAACTTCCCCCTCTCCGGCTCAGAGTCCCTCCACCCCCTCGCCACACCCTGTCAAACCTCCCCGCTCCTCCATTGCCGGCCTCTCCATCGACCTGGTGGGAGGACGGGAGTTGGAGGAGGAAGAGGAGAGGAGGAGAGAGGAAGAGGAAAAGAGGAGAGAGAGGGAGCACAAGAGGCACAAGGAGCAGGAGGAAGAGAGGAAGAGAGGAGAGAAGGGGAATCTGATGGAGCCGGAGAGTCAAGTAGAGGAAGTGGAGCAGGAGGAGGAAGAGGAAGAGGAAGTGCAGCATCGTTTGGAGGAGACCAGTGCCTCCTTGGCTGCAGCTGTGCAAGCTGTTGAACATAAAATCAAAGAGGAGGACGCACAAAATGAGTGAGTTTTTATGAAGTTAATGATCCGATTTTGCCATTTGAACGTACCGTTTATATCCAACAACAATCTCTCGGGACCACTTGTTGTCATCCACGTTGATGAAGAGAGGATCCGAGCATAAATTAGCTTCTCCTCACACAACGTGGAGCTCCAAAGTGGGAGGTCTTGTTTCAAGCATGGGTGTTGGGCAAGTAAAAGCATTTTCTGCATAGATAATGTTTTGATAACTGGCAGTTGGATCACATCCAAGGCTTGGATTGACATAATACTCCATAACATCTTAATGAAATATTACAACATTTTGGGAAATATGCGTATTCACTTTCTTTCCGAGTTGGAAATGAGAAGAAGACCGATACCACTCTAATGTCAGGATGTGGTTAGCCTAGTTTAACATAATGACTAAAAGTGTGTGTGTGTGTGGGGGGGGGGGGGGGCAGCTAGCCTGTAGCTACAATTACTAACAACTGTAAAACTCATTAATTTACACATTCTATCTTGAATCCGTGCATTGCCCTGCGCATTTGCATTTGCACCTGTGTAGCCGATACAATTTCATTGTATAGTTTCTGGTATGTCACATCTATTTCTATTTTTTTGTCTTAGAATTTCTAAGAATTTCTATTTATTTTTTCACACTGTCTAGTTAGGTGGGCCGTTATGAGTATGCCACTTTGCATTTCGTAACACATATTGTTTGTGGATGTGACAAATATAACCTTTAAAGCAGAAGTGTAAAACAAGAATTTGTGGTTTCAGGAGAGTCCCCTACTGTAACTGTTGTTTGGGGGAAATACAGCTGGGATTCAGTAACAATGGCAAGAGAAGAGACCTCTACCAAAATATGTGCTTACACACAACTATTTTAACCCTCACCTCAGTAAGAAAGTGAATTAAGCATATTTTTTTCAAATGTTGCAGTGTTCCTTGAATGAGAGGAGCCCATTACAGCGCCCACGAGTCATTCACTGAGGTTAATGCAGCTGAATCTAAAGTTTACACTTTGTAGAACCCTGAAAAACATCCAGCGTTATAAATCACTTTCTAATTCTGGGTCAGTAGTGCAGTGTTTTGTTCCCATTTGAAACGACGAACTGTTCTAAATGTTCCACCGCTCTGAGCCTCTGGCTGGCCCTCTGTGCCATAGCAACGGTTGCTAGGGCTGATGTGTACTGTAGTATTTAAAGTCTTACGTCAAAACAGACCAAAACAAGGTTGGCCGTAGGAGTGTTTATAACCGACTGCCATTACGTAAACTTGGTTAATTTGGCCAAACCCTTGATTACCGTGGTAACAGCAACGCTGTTTTAATATACTTTGAGCAGCTAATTTCTCAGAAATACAACAGAAGAGCAACGGGGGGTCCGTTTACAGCACAATCAAACAAACACATTGCATTTCCTCTGGCTGCTTAACAGTAATGTTTCTAATGGGAAGCAGCGGCAGTAGGACTTGTGATGCAGACCATGATTAGAATCAAAAAGGGGGATTTGATTTCATGTGAAGTGGTTTAATTTTTCCATCGTTCATGCAACAGGCAGATATTTTTAGCTTCAAATCTCTAAAGGTGTGGACACACTAGGCCGAAAATCGGCCGTTGGACAGTCTGGCGAGGTCTGTGACTCGAGTCTGTTCGGTGTGTCCCGTGCTGTCGTCCGTCTGAGGGGCTGTCGGCGTTCATTTTGGCCGACCTGACATGTTCGGTCGGCGGCAGGGCCGTCGGGACTCACCCGGATATCACGAGCGGAATGAGGTGACTAGAGTCTCTCAAAATCTGAAGAAAATCTTTCAAACTGACCTTTGTTGAGCTGAAATGAAGACAGATTCAGGAACCGCATGGCCTATTTCTCGCTTAAAATGTTTTCAGAAACATGTTTCAGTGAACTATTTTAGTACAACATGAGATCGTATTCTGAACGGCCGCCATGACAGTCTGGCTTTGAATTTCCGGAGAAAACAAACCCATGTGACGCATTTGTCCGGTTTTTATTTCTTGGGCAACAATACAGAGTAGTGCCGCCTGCTGCTATGGAGACGTATTACGTTTCTCAAGTCGGTGTCGCCTTGGTGTGTTCCGAGGCAGTTTTTTGGACCTCGGGGACGCGACTGATCATTTTCACTGGCTTTTCTGCCGAGGGTCGGCCGTCTGGTTGGTGTGTAAGCACCTTAAAAGCTCACCGTACGCTATACCCGCCCAGCACCAAATAACAGACAGACAAAATTATCAAACCAGCTGGGGAACATAGTGCAGCATTAAGCTGCTTAAGAGCAAGATATTTCCCTCAGGGGCTGGTAGAGACCAAAAGCAGAGCTAAAAGAGTGTGGTTATTTGACTTATATTTGCCAGGTGGCCAGAAACATGACTGCAAATAAATGCTAATGTTGCTCCATAACTGCTGAAGGCAACGAAGGGAACGTTAGGGTTATCATTAATCATTAAGAGATCCATAAAATGCTAAGTAACAGTGGGGGGTGGGGTGGGGGGGCTCCAAAACCAGCTCTAAACTACTACCGTGACTGTGCCGTCTCTGCCTCACTATCAGCTAAACTCTTCCTTCTTTTGCTATCCATCTCCCAGCTCTCTTTCTAGCAAAAAGTCCACAGTCTCCATCTTGGACGACATCGGCACCATGTTTGACGACTTGGCAGACCAGCTGGATGCAATGCTCGACTGATCTCTCGCCCACGACTCATCTCCAACAAGGCCTCCCCCAGCCCCCATGTGTAGGTGTATTAAGAAACCTCTCCCAAGGCTCGACGCTGGCGCTCTGAGAGTGTGTGTGTGCGTGTGTGTGTGTGTTTGAGCGTGTGTCCCTCTTGCGTGAGCGCTTCTCATGTAGCCTTGTACAGTATACCGAGGAGGGCGTCCTCTTCGTCTGGCGCAGTAGCTCTAGTACGCCTCCCAATGCGAGGAGGCCGCTCCCACACAACCTCTGACCTCTGCAGCCCCAGCGAGTCGCCGCCGCCGCCGCCCAGCCTCAGACGGCTGTGTGGAACCAGAAGCACAATCATTTTCCTCATCCTTTTATCTTTACAGACTCTGACAGAGATGCTAACTCAGTCAGACAGACAGGGAGGCAGACAGATAAGCATATTGCTTGCAAAAAAAAAAAAAAAAAGCACATAAACTGACTGATAGACAGACAGACAGGCAGACAGATAGATAGCTAGGTAGATAGATAGACAAGATGCATACAGATGAGATACCAGAGAGAGTTTTTAAAAGCACATGGAGAGACAGGCCGCTTTCTGAGTCTGTCCCACTCCTGCGATGTCAAAAGGATGCATTTTTCCCGATGAATCGTAGCCTCTATTTCTCTTCTGTATGAGTGGAGGATTGCGGTTAGCCGGACTTCCTGACCTGTGTGTTGTCTCTCTTCATGTTGTTGTTGTTGCTGCTGTTGTTGTTATTATTGTTGCTGCCGTTGTTGTCGTTACGAGTGTGTGTGTAGTCCCTGCTGATGCTCATGTCAATGTCCTCCCACTCGTACAGTAGCTATTCTAACGATCAGAACGACAATATAGATGTGTGTCCATGAATTTTGAGACACTCGCACACAAACACACACACACACACACACACACACACACACACATTACATTACATTGGTTTTAATCTCGCTGGTGTTCTGCTTTGTTGGTGTTTAGCTCCATCTATGGAGGCTTGCTTGGAAATGAATTTACACATTTGCATACACACTTACACATTTACATGCAAAGACACATATATAGAAGCACACTCATGCGGTGTATCCCTTTGTCCTGCTGCAGTGAACAGTGTTTTTAAAAGATAATCCTATATTTCAATGCTTTATATAGTACATCCAGTTACATACATAGTTTATAATATACCTGGGTATTTGAGCTGTTAGAGCTCTCTCTAGTGTTGGTTAGTGAAACTGCCTCTAATCTGTCCACCTTCCATCTTGTCTCTCCCCCCTGCCCTTTTTGTCTCCCTCTGTGTCCGTTTTGTCAAGTCTGCATCTCTCTGTGCCTTGGTAGTGTTCTTTTACATATTCAAAATGATTTGTTGTTTTTTTCTTGTTTTCCACTCCCAACATGTTAATGTTTTTTCTTACAAACCCTCGCTCCTAGTCGATCATAGGTTGAGTTGTGAGTCCTTTACGATCCCCTAAATCCATCAACCTGTCTGCAGACCTCCTGCAACCATTGAGAAACCTTGTATGAGCCCGTATAAGCCCCCCCCCCCCCGTAAGCTGTAATAAATTTGCTCTGCTCCTCCTCGGCTCCCCAGTTTTCAGTGGTCCCCCACGTAGGCCAGACGGTGGATCAACCACCAGTGTCATCCCAATGAAGAGTCCAATTGTATTTTTATGCTCTTTGAAAACAAAGATATATTTGAGAGACAGATGGTTCTATGTGAATAAAAATAATGATGATAATTATAGACATTGAATCGAGGTGAGCTGATTGAGCCTGTACATAAATTTATGGTTGAGTTCTGGATGTGTTGTGACGGCTGTTGTGCCATGGTTGGGTTAAGGTTGTGTTTCTGCTGTGATGATGCATTCCTGTACAGCTGTGATCAAAATAAATGTATAAATTAAACCTTACACAACATGTTTAAGCCTGGTTCTGTTAAATCTCAATTGCTAAAGGAATTGCCAGAAACTATTGTTTTATTTGTTGTCTTCAGCAACCTCTGTTTTACATGAATTGCACTCTTAGCCTCAACATTTTTCTATTCAGTCACAGTAGATTTAGTGAGGTTGGGTTGGGTGAAAAACACTCAAATAATGTTAAATGAAATGAGGATTCTACAAATATTACACTATTATCCCAAATTTGTTGACTTTACTAGAAATTTGCATGGAAACCCATTGCCTTAAACCGTTTAAGTTTTTAGACAAGGTGAAACTTAACAGGTCAAGTTGTATTAGCACAGACTGGTAGTTTGATGCAGTAGACAAATCAAGTTCATATAAATAGTCATTACTAACAATCATTAGTAAACATATGTTATTTGAAATGTAATAAATATGAAACATTAGGCTCTACTTATCAAAACTATAACAATAATTCAAACTTATAAATATGTTTTTTTCTTTATGGCAGTATAGTGTTAGGAAGAATGTATTCAATACATTCACAGTAAAACAGAAAGGATGACAATGCATAGATTGTAATTATGCATCCCATCCCATCCCATGCATTTTTCCCATCTAGCGTTGGTATATTATTAGACGGTATATTATTAATATACCGTCTAATAATATACCATCTATGGTTGAGATCATATATCGCAATCAACTCTCTCGCACCACGCAGTTCAAAGTATGTATTACAGCTATAGAAGCCTTCACCCATCAAAAAGCCAGTCTCTTGCTGTTTTCAATATCCTTTTTCTGGGTGAAGAAGAAGACTCCTGTTCCTGAAATTTTTGATTTTGAATACGTGTGGTCCTCCATGTTTCCTTCTTCAAACTTGCCGGGGCCGGGAAGCTACGATACCCATTAGCAGCATTAGCAGCACCTGTGAGTTTATCATGTGACAGTGAAAACGCGAAAGGAGGAGCAGTATGTCCTGTATGTCCCTTACCGGCTAACGTATTTCAGGATGGCGCATGAATATTCATGTTCATGCGAATGCAAATATAAAATTTCAAGCCAAAAGGAATACTTGGAATTGATGGTGGTGGTAAATATTCATGAAAAAGAAAGTTTGTGAACGGGCAACACAGATTTTGATAATGAACAACTAAACACGTTACACACTGGACCTTTAATATGATCTGTGCACTGCATACTTAAGATGATTATTACAAACACCTAATGTGATTTAGTAATGCCTATGGTTTTTAACAAAACATGAAAGAACAAGTAGTGACCACCATAAAGTTGAATTACATCTAAATTTGGGTTTACAGTGTACACTTACTTTTCATGGTTAACTCCAATATTATTTAGACTAAATATTTAACACGACAGTTGACAGTTTAGGCATAAAAAAAACTCCAAGTAAATAAATTAAAAAGGATTTATTTTCTACCAGAATTAAATACCTGGAAGTGTAGAGAAAATATAGTAAATATAATTGAAAAATTTAATGAATGAGTAAATAAAATAAAATCACTGCTGGGGAACATTGGACCTCCTTCAGTAGTTAGTGTTCACTTTTTTCTCAAACATTGTTGTATGCTGTTGTGATAAAAAAAAATGTTTTTAACTTAACTGGAAGTAAAGGGCCTAACCCAAACCACAAAAAACTTTCCCAGATCAAAAGAACACATAAAAGCACATGGGCAGGGGTGTCAACATTTTTTGACCATAATGCACCAGCATTAACTGGGTGGCAAATAAGTATAGTTGGTGACTATGCAGAAATAAAGCAATTTGGTATAGCCTATAATGAGAAGTGTCATCATATTATTGCATATCCAGCAGAAAATATCCTGCAGCACCCGAGTTGACAGTTAATACCTGCAAGCATTTTCAGGCTATCAAGTTACAAATTGCTGTTAAAATACCCTGCCTCCAGGAGGCTATATCTTTGTCTGAAGTTGAGATATTTTTACATGAAATGTGTACTTGTGAAAAAGGCTATGGGCCAATATGTAGGCCTACATAGAATGGTGTTTTATCCCCAAATCCTGCTTAAACAAAATACCAGACCCACCATTGATTGAACAATAACACTTAGTTTACCCTGGATTAAGAATGTTGTTTTGAGGGGTTTAAATTTATAGCTTTTGACATAGTTGTGTAAAGGCTTGTCTGCACTTGTCAGCAGCAAAGCTCTCTACAAAGGTGAGAAAGATGAATGTAGCTACATGAAGCTGATTAGGCTGCGGGGCTCTCTCTCTTTTTATTTATTTACATGCATTTGCACATTTGGGTTCAGGGTTTCAAAGCTATCCAGATAAGCCAAGTGCTGAATAATACTGGCATTTTCTGTTGTTCATTTTCTTAGCAAATTGCTACACACTACTGTAAATAAATAAATAAATCAACATTTCCCCATTTTCAACCAAAATACAATGACTATTATTTTGTTAGCATTCAAAAACTGCAACTACCATGAGGCTTTCACGTATCGCTTCTGTGTCAGGATTTTAGATTTATGGTATGGGAAAATGAGACGCAAGGGTGACACTATTCTCTGCAACCACAGGTTTAAAAAGCCAGCTATTGTTATAGCGAGAGATTCTGTTCAAATGGGCTGAGGCTCGGCCACTGTGGGCTGAATCAGTCCTTTAGCCTTTAGGAAAATTAGCCTACTGGGCTTCGAGTGTTTGAGTTCTGAAACTGTTAAGCATGTTTTATTAGAATGTAACAAATATAATAGGAACATTTTACTACAAGAGATTGTCGGACTTAGGAGTTCGGGGCAATATCAATTAAATCAGACCAAAACGAGAACCATCACTTGATCGCAAAAGTAGTTTTCAATTTCAGGGTGAAAAATGAGTGGAGTCGGTCCAGCCCATAGACAGTATATAAGGTCCAGCCATTCACTCTTGGAAAATGAAGCAAGCACGTGGTTGTTAAAGTGACGTCCTGAGGAGGGCGGTAATACGAACTAGGAGCGTCTAAACTGCACTTATTTTACACGAAGAACATTTACGGTAGACGTTTTGTTCAATGCTAACAAAATCGGATTCAGCATTAGTTGTTTTATCTTTGTTAAAACGACTAGTTGTTCAGATAATAGCGTCCAGTACATTAACAAGGGCCAAATAAGCAAATGATATGGCCTGAAAATCCTCTAACTATTTGTCCGCTTTTCAAAAAGTCCGACGAACGGATGTAGCTGTGTGTAACGTTAGCTAGCTAGCTAACGTTACACACAGCTAGGAGTCTGATACACCCATAGACAGTATATGGATACACCTAGCTAGCTAGGCCAGGCAGCGATGTTACGAATCCCACTATGGCCACGCCAAGACCCACCCTTCAATAGCGTTCACACACTACTATTGGCCAGGCGTCCATGCTTACATGTACAGGTCCTATCCCCTGACCAATCCCCTAACCTTAACCACTCGAGGTGAAATCATTGGGTGAAATGCCTAACCCCAACCAATCGAGCTGCTTCGTAGGGCGGGTCTTGGCGTGGCCATAGTTGGATTCGTAATTTTGCGGCCAGACATTGACATATATAAAAGAGGCCAGGCCAGAAAGGGGAGGGATTTCCGTTAGACGGAAGCCGTGTATGTTCATCTTCTCCTCCTCTCCTCTGGTGCATCAGTCCTCCGCATGCAGCACGCCCCGGCAGGAGAGATGAATCCTCATTTCATTCTTCAGCGGGTTTTCCAAACGTTAACGTTACCCCGGGCAGCAAAGACAAACCGAGCGGGCCGGTTTATCCTAAAGAAGTCTGACCGGTGAGTATTGTGTTGCTAACATAAGGAGGACCTTGTATGCTAACTAACTTAGCTAAGTTACCACGTTGGTCTGAACGGCAACACGTGTGCAAAGGTTCTGCAAGGGCCAGAGCTACCACGTGGTGTTTCCACTTATAAAAATACGGTGGGAAAAAATATATGTTAGCTATTTGGAGTATTAACTATGAATATTTTAATAAGGAATCTAACTGTATTCCTACATTTATCCACAAGTCTTTTCTAGGTCGCGTCACACATTTCGGCCCTAACTTAGTTGAATTTTCTCGCATAAGAATGTGGTGTTGAATAATGGCCTTTTGAATCGGTCGAAGTTGTCCCCCACTCTGCGTTGATTAACGTTACCTGAAAACGTCATGTCTGAATTGCAGTAGACTATTAAAATCCATAATGTCTGTTAAAATCGTGTCCTTCGATGCCTAACGTTACTGTAATAGGTTGGAACATGGGAGTTTGGGAACAGGGACCTAAAAGCATGTGCTTATTGTCCAAGTTGTGTGGAATTGAAATGGCTCAATATACTTACAACTGGTGCTGGAATTTATTCATCCCCTTGCCTTTTCTTCCATTTTTCTAGTTAGCCGCATGGAGGCCTGCTGGAGCTGATGCCTGCCTGGATGACTTGCATTAAGTCAAGGTTGAGATGAAGAAACTGAAAAGAAATTTGCTTTAAAGATGGCCTCCACTGGATAAAAGCAGATGTGAGTTAATCTGCATAATGAAGTGCAATGAAGATCTAGGTCCATCAGGGCCAAAACCAGCAGGCTGGCCAACAGTCTTTACCTCCATGCAGTCGGGTTGCTAAATTTACCTACTACCCCCGAAATTCCCCATCCTCCATCAGACATCCCTTTGTGACATAATGTCTCTGCCCATATACCATCAATACCTGTGACCTGGGCATTGCTGCAAAAATACGATTTATTGATTGCACCATGCACTTTAATGGACATAGCACTTAATGGGGTTTTTCTAGAGGGATTTATGGGAAGTCAACTTCGGTACAAAGTCATTCTAAGGGGTATTTATGGGGAGTTAAATTAGGTACAAAGTCATGGGTAAATTCTTTTTATGGGGACATGTATAGATAAGGCAACCGGGTGAACAGCTTAAAATTATATGCCTATGTCTTTGTTTTTGCTCTAACAATATTTTGTTATGATGTAGCAATGACAAATAAAACTGAACTGAATATGAATAAATTAAAGGATGAGATGTATTGTTATGCCTTTTAATATGTAGTGTCCTGGTGACTTCCTCACACTTTTTATATATCAAAAAGGTAAATTGTTTTGACATCCAACCCACATGTAATCTTCAACATGTTTCACAGCCAGTAATGCCACACTACCTTTTTCCTACGCCTTATGAGAGCTCAACAACAGCTTCTCATTTAAAAACATCAAAAAGTATGTAATCATTTGTCTGATTTTTTTCTTTCTTGCCATCCAGTTGAATCTGGTGCAGGTGAGAGTGGGGCGACTGAGGGATGGATGGATGCTGCTGCTGTGTTTCAGCAGTCGGAAGACCAGAATCTCACTGGGTCTGAGAGCTGGTGAGTCCCTGCAGTCTTCATGCAGTTGAATAATGTGTAGCCTGTGATGACAAAAATCAAATAACTTTTCTGACACCTACTATGAGAGCTGTACTCCAGCTCCTGATTCTAACTTTATTCTGAGGCTCAGTTATCAGTATATCAGTGCGGTCTTCGCATCATAATTATCCATTTTCACTGACCTTTTCCCTCATGGTTACAGGTAGGAATGTGAAGACTGAAAACGTCGGAGCTGGCTGGACAAAGATGTGAGCCCACTGTGTTTCAGATGGTCCTGAGATCAAGTCTCTTATTAACCAGGACCTCACTGGGTCTGAGAGCTGGTGAGTCCCTGCAGTATGTTGGCATCTGAATAACTTGTAGCCTGTGATGACAAAATCAAATAACTTTTCTGACACCTACTATGAGAGCTGTAGTCCAGCTCCTGATTCTAACTTTATTCTGAGGCTCAGTAGTTGGTATTAGTGCAGTCTTCGCCTCATAATTGTCAATTTTCACTAACTTTCCCCCCTACTGTTACAGGTGAGAATAAGAAGACAAAGCTCTGATGCTGCTGTCCTGAAGATGGTCCTGAGATCAAATCTTATTGACCAGGACCTCACTGGGTCTGAGAGCTGGTGAGTCCCTGCAGTCTTCATGCAGTTGAATAATGTGTAGCCTGTGATGACAAAAATCAAATAACTTTTCTGACACCTACTATGAGAGCTGTAGTCCAGCTCCTGATTCTAACTTTATTCTGAGGCTCAGTTAGTATTAGTGCAGTCTTCGCCTCCATAATTGTCAATTTTCACTAACTTTTCCCCTACTGTTACAGGTAAGAATAGGAAGACAGAACACTTCAAACAAAGCTCTGATGCTGCTGTGCTGAAGATGGTCCTGAGATCAAATCTCTTATTGACCAGGACCTCACTGGGTCTGAGAGCTGGTGAGTCCCTGCAGTCTTTATGCATTTGTTTAACTTGTAGCCTGTGATGACAAAATCAAATAACTTTTCTGACACCTACTATGAGAGCTGTACTCAGCTCCTGATTCTAACTTTATTCTGAGGCTCCTGCAGTAGACATCCAGTATGCACATGTTTAGTTTATGTGAATTAAAACAGATTCTCTTTTACAGGTTGATTTCATGACTCGACAAATGGGAAGTAACTCTGTGCTCCTGCTGATGTGATCTAGTTTATTTTAATGGTATGTCTGTTTGCGTGTATGGGAGCTCTCAGCTCTTCATTCTAACTTTTATCTGAGGCTACAATGATCATATTTCTGTTTGTCGTCAGATTGTTCCAGTCTGACTGTATTTGTCTCTTTTCAGGTGTCTAAAATCCAAAGCATCACTGGCCAGAAAACTGCTTCCACCGAGCCGATGCAACAAACCTGAATGAAGAAACGACCATTTAATACGCAGAAAGTCATGTTTTGTATAATCAAGCTATTGCATTGAACTGTCAACTGGTATTTGTTGAATAAACATAATTCAGTTAACTATTCTCTCACTGGTCTGTTGTACTAAACCGTGGTACTGTTATTTATTTTTGCCCAGTATTGCATATTAACCATGATGTGGTTTATAAAGGCAGTTGAAGTCTACTTGCAAGTAAAGACTAACTAAAAAGCTGTGAGTTGTACGGTCCATTTGACCAGACATGCTTGTCTTAAGATGTGTGATCACAATCTGACACCATTCATTTTGAGGGTATATTTACATTGTCTACGTTAGTTTCCAATTGCAAATGGAAGTTATTAGAGGGATGTATTTCCATTGTAACTAGTGTCAAAACTAGGACAACTTTAATTTAGCTGTCTTACTAGCTTCAATTTGGAAGGTCCAAATATTCTGACATTTGGCTCAAATATTGTCTTTTGAAAGCAGTGTTACACCTAAAAACAACCTGCATTTACATTGGAGATGGACCTGAGATCAGGGAGGAATCCGGTTTCACACCTCCAGACACTTCAGTCTTTACAGCGCTGTGCGTAGATATAACACTGATGGGTGTCAGTGGGGATCCAAAGACACATTGTGTCCCTGTTTGTGACCGGTCTTTAACCATTTACATTTCTAATTTTAACGGATATCTCTGGGGAATCTGCTGTAGCCTATATTGCAGCCTTTAATAGCCTCAACAGAAACCGAGTTCTCGGGGTCATCTGACATAGTTTTCCCTTCGCAGCGTGTCCTCATTTGCGTGTTTCCTGCCTGTGCTCAGCCTGTGCGCGTGTCCGGATTTCCATCCAGGTGCGTCCTCGGCTCCAGCCCTCGTTTGACTGTCAAAGCAGGCGGCGCGGCTCCTTTTCTCCGCCCTGCGCATCCCGCATCCAGTCGCTAGCAGAGACGAGCGCAGGGGAGTGCCCTGCACCGCGGACAGCCGACACACAGCCGCCGCCTCCTCCTCCTCCTCCTCCTTCTGCACTGAAGCCGGACTCCTCTGCCCGATAAACTCTACCGACTCTCAGCTCTTACTGTCGCCGTCAAAGCCCCTTCTGCATCCTCCGTCAACCGGCTGCACACAAATCGACCCGCGGTCCTCTCCGGTAGGCCTGACGGTAAGAGAAGAGCGGGTGTGTGTGTGTGTGGGGGGGTTTCATGCGTTTCCATTGACTTGTAATCACGATAGAAATGCGTTTGAAGTGATGTGTCGATGATTTAGCCACACAGTGACCGTCTTTACTCCCTATGTCCTCCTATGTGCTGATGTTTACGTCAATATAGCGACCTCATTTACATGTAAACGTGTGAACAGCAGCCTGAAATATCCCTGATTGCTGAGTGATGAGGCTGATGCCACTCTAACACATTTGGAGGTTATTATAATTAAATGATGAAGGCCTTTTCATGGAATAGCTGGCCGCTGGTGAGCCACAGCAGGGCGGATGCTGGTGGAGAAAACCGGCACCGGGAAGCCGACTTAGATCCATTAAAAAGATGAGAGAGGAGGAGGGAGAGACAGTTTCCAGTAGAGAGGACTAAACTGATCGCTGCTCGGTCTGAACTCATCTGGGCCCTCTCTCTCCCCCAGTCTTCCTGCTGAAATGTGGCCTGAGGCAGGGTGGGGCACACTTTACAATAAGAAGGCTACAAATAAATAAAAAGCAAACCCAGCCAGCTTACTTTGTTTTTACATCTCTGGTTCCTAAAATAAAAAATAAAAAACAGAGTACTCCAACAAAGTGCATTTCGAAAAGTACTGTACTTAAGTTGACTATCAATACATTGGAATTGTATTTTAGTATTTTAATATGGTGAAACTTGATAGGTTAACTCCATATTTACAGTAAGCACATACAAACAAAATGCATTTCCTCAACAGCTGTATAGTCAAGGTATTTGTATTTTAGTGCAATATTTATCTGACAGTCTGCAAATATACAGCAAGTATAAACTCAGTCGCCAGTTTATTATTAGGGACACCGAGCTAAAACTAATGCAGCCTAATACTCTGATAATACTCCCCACCCCCCCCCATGAAGGTTATAATGTTGAGTTTGTCATGTAAACCGTTTTAGAGAGTTGACTGAACTGTGATAACTTGAGGTTTGTCTGTTCTCATTGATAAATAAATGTGGACAAACTTCTCTGTATGACGCAAGGCCGTTAAACAGAAGCCCAAACTAAACCCTCCAAAATGATCACAGTTGAATCGACACCTCTTTAAAACCGTTTGAACAAAAACTCAACATTATAACCTTCTTGAAGGTGGGATTTATTGCAGGACCGTTGTATTAGACCGCATTAGTTTTACCTAGGTGGGCCGAATAAACTGGCAAATGAGTGTAGTGTGTGTGTGTGTGTGTGTATGTACATACATACACACAAACTTTACATATTTAAAAGGAACACGCCACCGTTTGTTGAAATAGGGCTTATCACGGTCTACCCTGGCTGTAGATAGGTGGGCCAACGCATTTTTTGTCTCCGTGCATGTAATTAAGTTGTTTTTTTTGTCTTTTGTTGGCTCACTTTTACTCACAACATGCTAACTGGCAACATAGGATTCCATTCACTACGCTAAGCTAACTAGAGGTGGCGCTGCCGGTGTTGCACTGGACTAAAACAATGCATGCACAAAAAATGCGTTGGCCCACCTATCTACACCTAGGGGAGACCGTGATAAGCCCTATTTCAACAAACGTTGGCGTATCCCTTTAACATATCTCTTTAAATAGTTATATTTAGAGCAATTAACCCTAACAGCAATACATACAATAACTAGTTTTCAGTTGAGCACCAAATACGTATTAGTCCGCCAGTAGTCCCCCATTGCCAGACCTTTCTCCACAGTGTTAGTCCGCCAGTTAAAATAGTCCCCAAATAAATGGGCTTATTTATTGACTTACGTTTGCTCAAAACTGCAGTGCCCAGATCTGGAATTACTGAGCACTTTTCTTTAAAATGAAACGATATATACACGTGACCTGATTTTACCAATTTACGAGCGGAAAGTATTAGGAGACGAGCTAAGGTGGTTTTGGTCTTTTCCTGGGATTTCCAGGCAATAAGACAAGTTACACTTTGTGTGCAACTAGAGTATTTCTAGTTTTGCTTAAAAGGTTCAACAACTTCCTCCATCAGTTACATAAAAGACAGGCAGAAACAAATAAGACGATGTCCTTCACTAGTAGAAGTACTGATACTTCAGTTAAGATTGTTTTTATTGAAAACTAGTTCCATATGGTCTCAATTAATGGGCCGACGTGGCATTTTGACAGAAACTATTTTAATATGGATCTGTCCCTCTGGTGTTCAGTGAAGATCGCCAAAGTGATGACCATCTGGTCCTCATAACGGTTTCTCAGAAATGGTCATAAATCTATCAAACAGAGAAGTGGTTCCCACCAAGGGGGTCACAAGATTTTTCTGAAAGGTCACAAGGTGACTTAACAAGAGAGGAAACAGAGTTCTGCTTCACAAGTCCCAGAAATAAGCTTTATAAGACTAAAGTTACTCTTATCTGCTCTTTTCTTCTTTAACTTATTCAAAAAATATTGAAATAAAGTGAAGAGAAACACTCTTTGGTTGCAAATGGGTACTGGTTGTGACCAGTTCAACCAGAGATAAGGGGTTACAAGTAGACAATGCTTTATTTTCAGGAGTCCAAACGGTTGGGAACCACTGAAATATAGCCACATCCTGATTGTACCATAAACGTTGCAAATCATTCTGCTCTATTCTCGTCTTTCCAAAAGTCAAACTTCAATCAGATATCTGCTCAAGTCAAAGCACAATTATCATTTACACAGGAAAAAAATAAAATAAAAAAAAAATAAGACAATTTCAGAACTCAAATGGCTCTTTTACTAAATTAACATTTGATTCATGTGGCATCTGTGTGTCTGAACTCTTAATCTACTTGAGCGTTTTTTTTTTTTTTTTTTTTTAAATCCGTTTTTCTTTTGTGTGAACAGCAGTAGCATCATGGAGGAGTTAGACGTTCCACAGATGAGGAGAGAAGTGGAAAGCCTTCAGTATCAGCTGGCAATCAACAGGGAGAAATCCTCCATCACTGTTACTGAGTGAGTGTCACACACACACACACACACACACACACACACACACACACACACACACACACACACACACACACACACACACACACACACACACACACACACACACACACACACACACACACACACACACACACACACACACACACACACACACACACACACACACACACACACACACACACACACACGCTTACGGTGTGTGTGTTTTTTCTTTTGTAGGCTGGTGAAGTGGATCGAGGGTTGTGTTTGTGAAGATCCATTTCTGAACCCTGAGCTGATGAGAGCCAACCCCTGGGTGGAGAAGGGCAAGTGTGTGATCCTCTAATGGTCACACATACTCTCACACACACACACACATATAGACTCACAATCACGGATGCATATAAACTAAAGAATCATGCACTCCCACACAGTCACGCTGCACTAACTCACCCATTCTCTCTCTCTCTCTCTCACTCACACACACACACACACACACACACATTATTGCTATAATCATGTTTATTTATTAGGAGACTCCTGAATGCTTTTAATTTATGTGAAGACTACTGTGTGTGTGTGTGTGAGTGTGCAGCACTGAGTAGCTTTCTAGAGGTTTGTTTTGATGGACTGCGGAGAAATGTTAAACCACACGTTTTTATTGGCTCTTTACACTGTCAAATCAAAATAAAGACTGTTTTGAATTTAACAGATGAATTTTTGATTTATTCAGATGCTTACAAATAACGTACAGGCAGGTGTGTGTGTGTGTGTGTGTGTGTGTGTGTGTTACAGTAGTTCTCTGATGCAGACGTTTCGTCTGACAGCGTTGGACATGCCCTCGTTGAACCGGAACCACACGTCACTGTTGCCCACTGCCGTTCCCATAGAAACAACCTCACACATCTCACCTACAGAGAGGGAAAGAGCATTTTAAGTTGTTTTTTTTCAAAATCAGAAACAGGTTTATTGCCAAGTAAGTTTCCACTTATAAGGAATTTGCCTTGGCGATAATGAAAAACAAGTACTGAAAAAGTCAAGAATCTAACAAATATGAAAAAATTTGTGAAATGTTTATTTTTTAAAGTTTAATTAACTTTTAATTTAATTAACACTACAAAAAAATCCCCTCTAAAGTGACCACATGACCAGTGCTCAAAAGATTAGTCACTTCGTCAAACAGTTAATTGACAGGAACGAGACTGAAAACAAGTAAAATCATTGTTTAATCTTTAAACAATTATTTTCATCTGGCGGTTGTTTTCTCAATGAATCGATTGGTCCATAAAATGTCAGATATCACAATTTTGCAAAGCCCAGCGTCACGCCTTCAGATTGCTTGTTTTGTCTCGAAAGATATTCAGTTCACTTTCATAGACGAAGTACAAAAACCAGCAAATATTTAGAATCTGAAACCAGTGAGTTTCTGTCTGTAGCTTAAAGCATGACTCAAACCATAAATTATCAAAAAACTTAATTTGATCAACTAATCGATTCTGCTGTAGTTTAATCCTCTAAAGTGAAAAAAACAACAACAACTAATTACTTCCCCAATGTGAGGATTTGCAGCTCTCTTATGTAATTAGAAAAGCTGAATACCTTTAGTGCTTTATCCTGTTTCCCCTGCTCATCAGCTTCACCCAGGGAACATGAGAAAGAAACCTTATTTTCTGACATTTTATAAACTAAACAGTTAATTGAAGAATCAATAATGAAAATGATCATAAACTGGAGCCCTACGTAGAACACAAATTCTCCTCTCTGCTTTCACATAGCCTTAAGAGTGTGACTCAAACTTCACATATACATCAAAATGTCCACTTATTCAGAGACCCAGTGTACTGTACTGTATATCAGCAACTTAACTCCACTCAGCGCATAATAGAAATTAGAGCCCCGCCGATAAAGGATTTTTAAGGCCGATATCGATACAAATATTTGGTGACTTAAAAATCCGATATATCGGCCAATATATATTATTTTTAATCCAGAAACGCGTGACAAACCAAAGAGATTTCCCTAACATTAGTTATTTGTAATAATTTATGAGACCTCACTAAAATAATATGATAATGCAGTTTAAAAATAAACTTGTTTGTTTTATTGTCACAACAGAATATATTAAAGTTCTGATAAATAAAATGTATGAAAATACAAACTTAAAGGGTTGCCAACAGGAAGGTTGTAGCGCGCCCTCTGGTGGACAAACTATGCAACACCAACACTCAGAACATGGTTGAAGGGCATTTCGTCCGTTGTTATTTTATTTTTTAAATATTCATTTAACCGGCCATTATAAATGCCGATACCAATAGTTTGGAAAATGCCTAATATCGCCCCACCGATATATCGGTCAGGTTCTAATAGAAATGAATATACGATCATCTCTATCAACCACAGTCTCACCAAAGATTGTCGCTTCAAAATTGTAGATACATTTGCGTGCCCCACAGGACTCTCTCATGCTTAGGCAAGTATGTTGGTTGCTGGCCTGTTTTAGTCAGCAGAACCCTGTTGTTCCTGCTTTGACCTACAATACGGCATTTCCATCCCGATTACTCTGTTGATCAATCTCTAGAATGCAGTGTTTTCAGGCAGGTAATGGGATTTTAATGGGTCCACTTTTCCACAAACACCGAGCACTGAATCTGGGCCGATGTTAACAGAATAAAAAAGGTATAGGTATTTGTGCAAAACATGTTTTGAGTCACAATTACAGCTATCGTCTACCTGCACACCGGTGAGCCAGCAAAATAAGACTTCAGAGATTTAAAATGAGAGGCCTTTAACAGAATATTTGTAAAAGCTGTTTTTCCTCCACATTGAAAGGAAAAAGTGGTTGGGGTTGTAACACTTTGTGTTCACGCAGTAGATGAGAAATACTGCATGGAAACAAAAGCAATAATGGGGTGTCAATTACTGGATATTAGTCACAAAGGAATATTAATACGGGTTTTGCAAAGTTGTATGCACTTTAACACTGCAAGCTAAACTGGAAAACACTATTGTGAAAATATTTACGTCCCCAGGTGGCCATGTTGAGAACAAGCTACACAATTCTGCTATTGTTTATGCAAATGTCCTATTTTTGGTGCGATGCATTTGAAAAACATCAGTCATCTTAGTTTTCAATGACACAAAGCTAGGGCCAAACCACAGTTACTTTTCCTGCTAACTTTGTATTACGTTTCTGGAGCAACAATGACTATACAACAACAGTAGCAAACTAAGCCATTTAGGCAGAAATATACTTTTTCATACATAAAATATGAAGATTGCTTGTTTTATTGGCTGGTGTCCAAATATATGAAGGAGGCTGTAGATGAGGTTGCGTCCAGCCTTTTATGTTGCTGATAAAAATATGATAATACCAACATAATGGAGGGAAAATGCAGGTGCTGTTGACAGTTCAGATCTTCTCCCTGCAGTGTCCCACCCCAGCTCTACATCGGAAGCTTTGTGTAACACATTGTCAGTCATCACCTGTTGTGTGTTTGGACCTGATGTGCCTTCAGGCATGTTTCCCTGAACAGCCCGTGTTCTCAAAGGGTTTGAATAAATAAAGCCATATGTCACCTAGCACAAAGTCTCTACAGCAGTGATTCTTAAAGTGGGGCCTGTGTAAGGTTTAATAGTTTAACAAATTATATTTTAATTATTTTTAAATCTATAATGGTTCATGGATTACATTCTAATCTAACAAATCTATAACTCTTAGAATCTGTTTAATACATGTCTAATATCTTTCCAATACATTTCTCTGGTGTTCTTTCACATAACTAAGACTAGCAAGTGGAGGAAAAGAATAAAATAAAAATAGGCTACGCCTCTGGTCTACTGTACCCGTCTCTGAAGTGGTCTGCAGTCTCTGAGGTTTGGGGGCAACAGCTCGACCAAAGAAATCCACCTCCGGCTGCAAAACACAAGAGTGCCGAGGAGGAAGAAGTTAATAAGGAAGTTTCTGAAACACTGTCCTCAATAAGCAGGTCCTCACACACCTCATTAGCCTGATTTCCTAGTTTCACCATTAGGGACTGTATCCCAGTGGCTTGTCCTTGTCCTCATTTCTGCCCTCTAGAGGTTCACTCTCTCTGTCGCTCTTATACTGAACTATTCTAACTGTGTAGCTCACCTGATGGTCAGCAGAGATGGGAAGTAATGAAGTACAAATACGTTGTTACTGTACTCAAGTAGATTTTTCAGATATTTTTACTTTACTATTTATTTCTGTGGCAATTCCTTACATTTTAACACGAATATTGGTACTTAATACTCCTTACATTTTAGAAAATTGTCTCGTTACTTTAGTTTTGTACAAAAGGTCGTCTATCAGGAGTGATTGTGAGTGCACGTCGGAATATAGCGCGGACACGCGCCTCACACCACGAGCGGGCCCACATGGAGAAAAAAATAAGAGAAAAGAAAAAGACACTATATGCTGTCTGGAGGATAATCAGTTAGATCGAGTACTTATGCCATCTCTGATGGTCAGGGCAAACAGATGCTGGCTCCACCTACAGGCATCCACACATACAACTATGGGAAGCTCAATACTGGTAGAAACACAGTGCTACTTCCCCATACAAGGTGCTTAAATAACCAAAGAACCACCACATGAGAACTACATGTAGAAATGGCTGTCTCTAAAGACTCGCCTTGTAAAAAGGAGGAGAACTTAACACCAAAATGTTTTTTTATGAAGACATGTTGAGCAGAAGAGAACACTTCCCCTGCAGGTTTGAGCGTGAAAGCTATACAATGAACTGCTACTCATTCTGTGGTGGCTTTTTACAAAAAATGTCAGGAAGGTATGTACTTGTATTTATCATATTGTGTGGACAAAACTCCTTTCACACAGTCAAATTATGGAGATTCACTTCCCCATGTGTGGATAAAAAGGTAAACCATGACTTTTTATTAAGATTCAGTTTTTGTTTACGGTTAGTGTTGGGCTTAGGTGAGTACTGGTTGTGAGGTGGGTGTGAGTGTGTGTCTGTCTCACCCTGGTCTCCACTGTGGTCTGTTTGACGATGTTCTCCAGCCTCTGTTGATGGTTCCTCACTGGTTTGGGACCAGCTCTCTTTTTTTCATCCTCTTTGTGCTTCATATAGACACGGCAGATTATAAATACATTAGATTATTAATACACACACAACGATGAGCTGATTATCTACAGGCTGCAGCGTATATCAGTCTCACCACTACAGGGTTTCGTTGCAGCATCAGTTGCTCTGCTCTCCTCATTTTCTCCTGCTCCATCTCTCTGCTGATGGTTTGTTTGGCCTGATACGTCAGCTGGCGGCGCGGAGGAAGGCCCGGGAACCTCACTACCTCCTCAACACGCCTACACACACACAGACACAAACCACAAGAGACACACACATCGCTGAAACACAAACACTCATAACAGTGTGTAGCTGACACAGAGGTGAACCTTGTTAGATGACAAACATAATATTAAGCTTCCTCCATTGGTGCTATGGTTTACGTTTTCCAGAATAAAACCCTGAATCTCTCATTCTCTAAAGTCTTAATCCTCTTACAGCTGATCTCCATCTCTCTCTCCAACACACACACACAGTGCATGCCAGTAAACTCTCTCACTCAATGACTGCTGGACATAAATAAGACAACACCAGTTTTTGTGACTGTGAGCTATTTATTGCAAGTTATCACTATAAAATATCAGCGGTGTTATCATCAGAAATTGTCAAACTCTAATGAAGCTGCTTGGATGGCTCAACTCCTCCTTTAACATGACAGATTACTCGCTATGCAGTTTATATTAAGTAGTCTAACCTCAGGCTAACACAATTACAGTATCAGTATTATTAAAGCACAGACAACCATATCACTGATGTGAATCAATCTTTTAGTAATAGTTACATACAATTTATAAACTTAATAGATACTTTGCTGATTTAAATCCAGCTGTGTCATCTTTGTGTGGGCAGTGTGTTCAGATGAACGGTGGAACTCAGAGCAGCCGGGGATCTCGACAGACAGACCTCTGCTGTTATTCATCAGCTGGGAACGCTGCAGCCACACACCGTTCATCTGCACACACTGCCATGACACAGAGCTGATTGAGCTTCAAGTTTTTTGCTCTTTTTCTCTGCACGTCTCTCCCCACCTTAAGCCTCCAAAACCAGGCTACAATAACAATTCTGCCAAAGTCTGACCAAACAACAACAGTGTCCAAAAAAAAAGAACCATCCACTCAAATAACCCTGTTGAGACTGGGGGCGTATCCGCTGTCAGTGATGTTTATAATGTTTACATCCACAATCCAAGTCTTTATCCATGACGTATCAGAGTGAGGTGTTGTGGTGAGCCAGAGACGGCAGGTACAGGAAGTTGTAGACTAGTAGAAGCAGCAGAAGAGCTAACACTAGAGGCAGGCCCCAGTCATTGGTGACCAGCACATTGTCACAGCGAACCTGCAGGAAGGAGCTCCTCTGGGCACCTGGCGGCTTCTTAATCTGGGTCTGCATGGCTCAGCTAGTTAACAACCAACACCAGAGTCACTGCTGTCCTCAGTAGTCACAAAAATAAAAAAAGGTCCAATGAACAAAGGTCTCCCAAGTTGAAGCGTTTGCACCAAAACCTGCTGAGTTCTACTCGCTCCTTTCAGTTTTTGTCTCAATATTTCAGATCATCTCCTGCTTGCTCTAAATTTCTGTCCTCCTAAATGTTACTGCTCTGTTCCTCCATCCACCTGTAACCCACCGGTGGGGCTTTGCAGCTCGTAACTCTGCTCCCACAGCACTACAATTAAACACACACCTAACAGGTGATAAGGGGATTACTCTCTAAGCCACCATGCAGAGAACCACAGAGCAGTGACCTTCAACACCCCAGAAACACACATCTGCCCAGCATGTGTCCACATGCAAAATACAGTTGAGTGCAGGTGCGTTAGGGCTGTAGCGATACACTAATCTCACGATATGATACGATACACGATATTTAGCTTACGATACGATATATATCACGATATTCAGCCAACGATACGATTCAATATATTTCGATACAATTACATCATTTTCTGAAAGATTTAAAGGGGACCGAGTGATTTTGGTGACATCTTGTGAGTGTTCCATTTACTTGGATTTAATTAATTGAACTGAAAACATCAATTACACAATATATGTCTCTGACTGGACAGAAAGTCTCACAGCAGGGATCATCAACTACATTTTTGTCAGAATTTTTCTAAGCACTCTGGCGGCCGGACTTTCAAATAAAGAAAATAAAATGAATTTATACCTAATACGCCTATTCTTGTTCGAAATTTTCACTTTCTTACTGAATTAATGCTACTATTTTTTAACATGTATTAGTGTGAGAAAACTCCTAAAAAACATGGAAACTCCATAATGATAACTGGCTCTTTAACTAGAAAAATATCTCAGACTAGGAGGCAGTTCACTGAGGAGTGATGGTTAAAGTCTGTGATTATGGAAACATTATTGTAGTATGCAGCATCCTGATTGGTGGAAAATGCTTGCAGAAAGAAAGGCTGTTGTCAGGTAAACATGTCACCGTCAAAGAGGCTGAAGCAAAAAGTTGACGTAAGCAGGCTATGCACTTGTCATGTATGCCTCATTTGCAATGAAACGATGTTGCAAAATAATACAACCAGCATTATCATCATCGCTGAACATAACGATCGCGTCATTCACGTGCATATTAAGTAGCTCCAGATTGTCCGCTCTAGCGGAGAGTTTGGTTTGTTCAGCCAGCAGTGAGGTTTACAAGAATTTGTCAAAATTTCCAGATTCCCGGCAACCTAAGATAAACAGTTAGACTAAAAACCGACAGCTTTTGATTTAGCTCGTTTGTAAAAATTCGCTATTTGCAGAGGACAGCTGTGTCTGCGTAAAACAGCGCGGTGGACTGAGCAGACTGAAATATCGCTTTCTACATGTTTATGCCAGTCTACACAGGTGAGTGCATTGATAAGTATTGGCTTTCTACTCACGAAGGTTTAATTGTAGCCTATTTACAGAAAAGAGACTAGCGTGATTTCATCTGCCCCAGCGGCTGTTGGTAACTCTGTATCGTTCCCAGTCAGGTGCTGCGTGTTTTAACCTTTAACCTTTAACACACACACACACACACACACACACACACACACACACACACACACACACACACACACACACACACACACACACACACACACACACACACACACACACACACACACCTCGGCTCAGCAGTGTGTGTTTTAACGCATACACATCTCAGCTCAGCCGTGTGTGTGGAGCTCGGGCATCGCTGTAGGCTACATAATCCCGGCATGTGAATAGAGATGTAAATACAGGGGGCTGGGTTTTTGCTCTAAATGCTTGAAATGATAAATAAAAGAACGCATTTTTTCCTCTTTACATTTTGTGAATTCATGATTATTCTGGGGCCAGACTAAAAGCTTTGGCGGAGGGCCGCCAGTTGACGTTGGCTGCTCTACAGCGACACTAGCGGCTGGCTGACCAAATCGCTCTTCCTGTAACGTGAACGAGGGTAAACACAGGGGATTTGAATCGATACTCGCGTGTATAAAAATCGATACTTTCTTGGGGGAAAAAAATATCGATTTATATCGCAGAATCGATAAAATGCTCAGCCTTAAGGTGCGTGTGCGTTTGTGTGCGTGTAGGTGTGTGCGCGTGTATGTGTGTGTACACTCACGGCTCCAGCACGTATGTGTACTGGCCCTCTGGCGTGCGGTCCTGCCTGTAGGAGAGGTTGTATGCGAGCATGGTGTTGATCAGCTCACACATCTGCTCCTTCTCTCTGCTGCTGAACAGCTGCGGATTCACCTGGAAGAAACACACGGGATTTGAGATTACCTTCACTGAAAGTTTTGCTGACATTTTATGGAATGCATTTATCTCACAGACTTCATTCAACAGCTTTCACCATTTTCAATATTTGGTAAAATACACCCCGTGGCCCATTTTTTAGGTACACCTACACATTTGAATGCAGCCAATACAAATGTTCTGTCACAAAGAAGATTATAATGCTCAGTTTTTGTTGACGCTGTCAGAGGAATCAAAGCTGCAGTAGATAGAAAGCAAGCGGTTGTATTGGATTGCATTAGATTTTACAGGTGTACCTAATAAAGTGTAAAACTGGGGACAGCAAGGACTGTACCTTAAGTAACCAGGATGTTACTAAATGCTTAAATGCAGTGCCATAGGAAAATAAAATTGGTGTGGCTCTATTGGTGTGGATATAAATACGGCCGTGGTCCAATTGTCTTGTCTCGTTTAACAGATGCAGGGCTGCAAAGCCTGGGATCCCAGTTCCTACATTTACACACAGACACAGGTTTACTTTAAATGCTTTTACATACAGGCCGTAGTTTGGGACAGATGATGTCAAGGAGCAGCGTGAGCATATCAAGGGACAGGCTGAGCTGGCTGATCCTCGTTCTGATGCATGCTGGGATGTCAGCCAACATGGTGGCCAAAGCGTTCCTGCTGCTGAGGAGTCGGGTGGAGGCCTGGAGAGGACAAGACCATGGAGAACACAATCATCTCAACTGTTTTTAATCTAAACTTTACTGCCTTAAACATCTCATGTTTGTTTCTATTGAGGCCCTATTTTATTTGTCTCCATTCAATATAATTTGCAGTTTCTTCAGTTTTTCTATGTGAAACATTCACTGTAATGCGTTGATACGTACCTCATGCTGGCTGTGCGGATAGCTGATGCGGGGCACGTGTGTGTGGGCAAACAGGAAATGGAATGTGACGGACAGGAAGGGCAGGTATCTCATCAGGGTGAAGTTCTGGCCGTGCATAATCACGTGGTTCAACCTGTCTGAGAACGACAGCCAATCCAGAGCCTCGCACACACTCTGCAGGTTGGGGTCCCTCACACGCATGGACAGATAATTATCATACAGACCCTGAGAAAAAGAGACAGATGTTCAACCTGATATCAGACCTAAGACATCATAATGCAGTGTTGTTTCAGAATATTTTTTAATTTAACTTCTGCTAGTAAAGCATGAGGCAGAGTATTGTATGTGTCCTTTTCTGTTCACTGTGATTATAGTGAAATACTGAGAATGTGTGTTCATTACCTGAGAAACCTTCTCATACTCTCCACTAGATGAAGCCAAGTGTAGAATGTGCTGAAACCTCTGAGCTCCACCTCCTGAACCTGGCGCCTCATCAAACTCCTCACCAATACGTTTCCTGAAAGAACAAATGTGAATGTTTAGTCAACGTGTATTTAGTTAGTTAGTTAGTTAGTTAGTTAGTTAGTTAGTACCCAAGAGGCAGAGAGAGGTAACAGATGAGACAGCAAGGTTGCAATTAAGATCATGTCACCGTGGATTTGAACGTGTAACAAGCCAATGTTTGCCGCCCTCTTACACATCCAATATACCTGCTGAGCCTTTTTATTGTGCCAATGGTTTTACTCTCAACAGAGAGGACAGGCTTGGGACTACAATAAAGCTCTTTGTTTTCTTGTTCTGACTAGATTACAACAGGGTTTCTGCAGGGTTCACCAAGTTAAGACCTTTAAAGACATTTCAAACGGTTAATGAGGCTCGGTGACCGGTCAAGAAATTTTTTAGTTTTCGCCATCCCTACTTCATTTCACCATTTTGACTTAACTTAAACTTTGGCTGCCTTTAGTAAATGTAGCGGTTTTCTGAAAAAGGTCGTCAGCATCTAGAAAATACAGCAAAACATTCCTAATTTCACAACAAACTCCAAGAAAAACTGTGGCAGGACATACTGTACCGTTTTGTACGTTGTAACTGGAAGATTTGCTGCCACAGATGGAATAAGCCTTTGTTCTGGTCCTTCTGCCCCACAGAGATGCACTGGATGGTCTTTGTGCTCAGCTGCTTGTGGCCGCGACGGTGGAGGAACTGTGCAAACAAGAACACATATTGTGATATAACTAAACTGTATTTATCACTGCTCATGCAACAAACATAATTTCCTTAACAGTGCTGCCACCCACCTGTAGTGTGTTGATGCAAGACCTGATGTCGTTGTCAGTCTTCTCACACAGTGATATCAGAGTGCCTGTGTCTGTCTTCATCCCCTGCTGGAGTGAAATCTGCAAACAAAAACTCAACGTAAACCTGGATTGTTGGTTTGTTCGCAAAATATTTCTGTAACCATATGTATGCGCGTGTGTGTGTGTTGACCTCTGCCAGTCTCTGTGCGAGGCGGGAAGGCTGAGTCTGGGGGAAAACTAGGAGGAAGGCCTGCTGCCTGAGAGGTCTGAGAGCTGGAACATAACTAAAAGGAAAGGAATCAGATGGACAATTTATATATTTAGCAAAGACCATTCAGTTATAACAAAAATCTACTATTTCCACTTTGTTGAACTGTTAAACACCACGGTCTCACTTACAGGTCGTTACAGATGCAGATGATTGGTCGAAGTAGGATGGACTCCTTCTTCTTTTTCTTCTTTGCAGTCTCCGTTCCAGCATCCCCGCCGTGGCCTTCTTTCCTGTTCAGAGTTGCTAACAGGATGTTGATGGCAGCCTGTCACACACACCAGAGATAAAGAAAAGAAAAAAAAAAAAAAAAAAATAAAAAAAAAAGAAATAAATAAATAAATAAAAAAGAGATTAACACCGTTATTTTTCCTTTTTTGTTGTCCAGGACGTACCGCAGGTGCTCCGTCGATTTCATCAATAATGAGGCAGTTCGGCCTCTCATTGGCTCCCAAAACCGACTTCATCTGTGTTGCCGTGTTGATGCGTTTTTGGAACACCTCTGCACTGCGATCGTCACTGCAGAAACATCAACACAGTAACTGAGGTCACGACAGGGGGCCTACTTTTTAGAATGTACTACTATTACCGGGTCAGTTTTAAATTTGGTTTTGTCTAACCTGGCATTGATTTCCACCACATTGTACCCAGCATGCTTTGCTATGACATGAGCCAGGGTGGTCTTCCCCAAACCTGGAGGACCAGACAACAATGCCACCTAGAGAAAGACCAAAATAAATGACATATGGCACTATAGAACATCTTTAGGTCTTTAAACTGAGATTGTAATGACAGAAGTATGCAGGTGTGTTAACCTTATATTTGGGTCGTTTGTACTGGTCCAGCTCAGCCTCCAGGAGCTCCTCAGTCACCTCAATCTTGCTCTTGAAGCGATTTGGATTCTGATTGGCTTGATTGGGTTTGAATGAGTTCTGGTTGGGAGCCTGTCTGTCAAACCGGGCAGGGCGGGACTTCCTCTCTCTTCCGAACACAACGGTGTCCCAAAGTTTCAACCACTTGAGCAGACAGCGGTTGGTAAACTAAGATGAAACAGTCACACGCAGCTGGCATCAGTATGGGATACACAGGCTTATAAATACTAAAAAGGGCTTTCGTTCACTTTATGTAGACGTAAAGTTACACGGAAACACAAAATGCGACATACATCGTCACTGAGAAGCTCTGTGTAGTGTCGGGGAGAGTAGCGGTCCACCCAGAGTCGAGAGGCTTGGCCCTCTGGGTCTTCGGGACTGTCGTTCTCTTCATCTTCTCTGCTTTCAGGCTGAACAGGCACGTCGTTCACACTGCTGGAATGGGATGCAAATTCAAAAAGGAACATCAAAAACCCACGTACTGCAGCATGTAATCAGATTGTTGATGTGTCATTGGGAGAGAGACAGGTGGTGAGTTACCTGGCCAGCAGATCTGCAAGCCGCTGAGATTCTTCTACAACCTGCTGGTGGCGCTGCACGATTTCAAAGAGACAAAAATTTAACCAAGTTTGCAATCCTCATACTGTTGTGCAATGAATTTACTAAATACATTTCAAAATATAGGACGTCTGAAATGCATCGTAGAGGTACATCCATAAATAAAGTAAATTACACAAAATGGATCACTGATATATATTATTTCAGTGTAGGGCTGGGCGATATATCGATATTATATTGATGTCGCGATATGAGACTAGATATCATCTAGGGGTGTGCAAAAAATTTTTTTTAAAAATAAATTCACATTCGTATCGTGATTTTTTTCCCCATTTTTTTTTTTTTTTTTAAATTGTGTCTACTGCAATCACATGGGAAAAGTAACCACATGTACATACTATGAATCGTTTTTTTTTTTTTGAATGGAGAATAATTTTTGAATCGAAAAATCGATTTTGAATCGAATCTTGAGCCCAAAAATCAATATCGAATTGTGACATTTTCTGAATCGTCCACCCCTAATATCGTCTTAGATTTTGATTATCATAACATCGTAATATGGCTTAAGTTTTGTCTATTTCCTGGTTTTAAAGGATGCATTACCGTGAGGTGATGTCACTTCTGAACATACCAGACTGTTCTAGCTGTTCTATTATTTCCCTCTAACCACTTTGTCATTATCGAGGATTATTTATCTAAAATCTAATTGTGAAGATATTTAGTTAAATCACCAATTGTCAAGCATAAAATATCGTCGCAATGGACCTTTTTCACAGCAGACATGTTGACTTGTCATAATAGGAAAAGCACAGCTGAAATAGATAACCTTAACAGTGGCTCAATTCCATCAAGTGTCCCAGTAAGCTATTTCAGTGAGTCAGCATGCACAATACCAGGACCTCTCCTAAGTGGAATGCAGCCATCAGTAATGGTTTAATACCAGGGCCTCTCCTAAGTGGAATGCAGCCATCAGTAATGGTTTAATACCAGGGCCTCTCCTAAGTGGAATGCAGCCATCAGTAATGGTTTAATACCAGGACCTCTCCTAAGTGGAATGCAGCCATCATTAATGGTTTCGAATACACCTGTGCTTTTCCTACCAAGAAATGTCAACATGTCTGCTGTGAAAAAGGTCTATATTGACATCAAGGTATTTGGTCAAGAATATCATGATATCTGATTTTCTCCATATCACCCAGCCCTATTTCAGTGCTTAAATTATTATCTTATAACATAATTCTTTTTAAATTAATGAATGAATAATAATTGAAAGTTATGGATGCCATTGTGTAAACATATCAATCATTTTTGCTCCGGCAAGTATGCATTGTTTTGTATCAGACAACAATTTAACAATCATGCTTATTTGGCTGCAGATACAATACATACTTTGTTAAATCTCTGTATTTGGCAAACAATGAAAATGTTTGGATTTATGGAAACTGATTATACTTTTAGCATGTGTGATTCCTGAAAGATCAACGGTGTGGTCCTGTGCAGACTATTTGGCAGATTATACACAAACAACAGCGGCCTGGTCACTCACCCTCTCTGCCTGTTGATCTCTCAACACATCTATTGGCACTGACAGCAGCCCCAGTGAACCATGGGAGTTTGGTACCAACCTCAAGTCCACTACCTGAAGACACACCGGTAAATGCAAAGAAATGAATGTACAGAAGTACAGTAAAACATACAGTATATAGGCACTGGACCCCGGAGGTATGTATGTATGCTGACAGTGAATCAGGATTTAGGAAAAGATGCTGCCCCAAATGTTTCATCAGCATCATTCAACATGGTTTCACCTTTGACCCTGCGTCTTCTGTTTGTTTGAGGTAGACCCGGCTCCCCGATGAGTCGGTCACACTGACGTACTCGCCCTCTAAAGGAGGCCGCCTCAGCACATGCCACGATGCGGACGCCGCCGTGGGAGGTCGCCTGGGCGTCTCTGGGATTGTAGCAAAGCCACTGATATCCAACACGGCTGGGGTAGACCTAAAACACACAAACATTTTTTTTTTTCCAATAATAGATATATTGTTCAATCTATAAAATTTGAATAATGATAAATGCCCCATCACCTGTTTCAATAGGCCAATGTTATGTCTTTAAATTCCTACTTTTTGTCTGAGCAACAATCAAAACAGAAAATGGTATTCAGATTACTATCACAGAAAATAGAAAAACAAAAAATCCTCAGATTTGACATACGGTATTAAGCAAATGTTTGATATTTGACGTTGATACATTCTCTGAATTATTACTCTAAATACCACAATTCTCATCAATTGATTTTCTGGCAAATGATTGACTAAATCATTTCAGTATTGAAACAAGGAATGCCTGAAAAGCACTATAATGCAAAAGATTGTTTAAAAAGCTAAAAAAAAGAAAAAAAAGAAAGAAAAACAAAGTACAGAAAAGACAAACTTCAAAGGAATAGAACAAAAAGATGATTTAATACTCTGTATACACAGGTGTGGTGTCACCAGCTGCAGTTCTTCCTCAGGAGAGTAAGTGCTTTTGTGTATCTATAAATAGTAGCCGGTCAGGTTTCATCCTTGTGATGTATTGTTTGTATCTGCCTCTTATTTGTTTGTGATTTCAGTATTAGAGAAATGGGGATTTTCCCCCCTCCCCCATTTAAATGCCCTATTGCTTATTTTGTTAAACTTTTTTGGCTTTTAATAAAATATTCTATATTCCCAATAATGCACCAGATATAAAACCAAGTATTTAGTGTAAAAAGATCTAATGCACAAAATGTCTGCTCTATACTGATGTCTCCTTTCCCCTCACCACGTTCCAGGACATCAACAGTTTCCCCTTTTCAGCTCATAGTGTGTATAACACCAGCTCATGCATCTCTCCTACCTGAAGGTGTCAGGGGGTTGATACTGCTCTGGGGAAGACGGCGGTGAGATCTCATCACTCTGTGACGGGGCTTTGCTCTCTTGAGTCTGCAGTGACTTGAAAAGTTGCTTTGCCACTCCTGCATCCTGCTTCTGCCTCTTTGCCTTTGGGGCTACCAGGGCAAAGTCAGATTTAAGGTACAAACTTACAACATGAAGCGACATAACAGATACTGTACTCTCACAGAACTCACTGATGGGCTGATCATCCAGCAGATGCTCTATGTCAGAAATGTCGCCTCCCGGGCCCTGCTTCTGACGTTTCCCCGGCTTGAAAGATTCCTCTAAGCCATTCAAGAAAAGACATAATCTTGAATCTTGTCATTGTGATGGGCAGGTTTGACTACTTTCTGACATTAGCTAGACTAAATGTTTCCTTGATTTAAATAAATAAACAGTTATAAGGAGAATGTCAAATATCGTAAAATGAATGCAGACAACATCCCATAATAGGCTTGGACATTACTTTGCAGCTTCAGTCCCACTGTCCCAAACAAGGGCTGCGTGCAGCCAAAATGGTTAAAACCCAGAGTTTAATTTTTAATTCTAAAAGGTTACAAATGATATGTCAGGCTGAATTTGGATGCAGATAAAATCAAATTTAAGTACATTTATGATGATGCATTTCATGACAAAAACGTGAATGACACAGAGTGCCAAACTAGTTTTATATACGGTCTAAGATGCCAAATATAAGTTATTTATTTTTACAAAAAGACTATAAAATAAAGAACAAATTCAAGTGTGAGGTGTGCTGACAGGTTGAATATTTCTATCTGATAAAATTATGCAGCCATAAAAAAAAACATGAAATATTGGATTTTAATTGTTCTCTTCATGTACACATTATGTAGCTCGGTGGCAAATGAAAGCAAACTGGAGTTAAGGGGTTAATCATACTGCATAATTTTACCTGCATGAATAATGATCCACAAATTTGTTGCCTACTAAAGTGAGTGCCAAGTTTTTAGGGCTGCTCCCTCTTAGTTGACTAATCGGTCGTTTTGGTCTTAGTCAACTTAGATTTCTTTAGTCGATTAGTCATGTTTTATGCTTTTTCATGCTGAATGACTTATTTCCAAGAAACGTACGAGCACATCTCTGGTAAACACAAGAATTAAAGTGGTGCTTTTGCATGACTCTTTGCGGAGAAACTCAGATTTACAGATCTGTCGATTAAATCAACTAATCGATTAGTCGATACAATTGAACGAGCGTTAGTCGACTAAGAATTTCTTCAATCGAGAACAGCCCTACAAGTTTCGTCCAAGACGGCTGTGATTGGTTTAAGAAATACAAAGAAGCCAGTTTTTTTTTTTTTTTTTTTTTGCCATATCCCCTAGAATAGCTAGGCGTTGTAACGTTAGCTAGCCCTTTATATACAGTCTATGCCGGTGTAGCCAGACAATACACAAACAGATAAAACAGAGACAGAGGTACGTGTGTGTATTTGTACGCCAGTTTATGAGGAAGTTACGCTCACAGGTCAGTAAGTGGTTCGGAGAATAAATTAACACAACAGTTAAAATGTAAGGCAGGCAAACGCCTGCTGTTTGGGAACATGCATTGAAGGTGCTGCTAAAGTTTGTTAGCTGACATTAGTTCCTCACCCTCCATATCCGCCATCGCTTCCAGCTCGTCGGCGAACTGGTCCTCGAAATCGTCCTGTATCTCGAACAATTCGTCATATTCGTCCATATTGGCTCGGACAGATAGCACGACACAACCAGAGACACTGTAATGTGTTAAACACGCTTTTCACGTGAATATTTACTCCTTTCACGTGAATATTTACTCCTATTTGAGGAGCCGCTTTGCCAGACCCGTTGAAGTTTCCCGGCAATTTTTTGTTGTTATGTGAAGTATTACTTCCGGGTAAAGCGAGTCTCCCGTCCTCTGATTGGTTATTCACTCATTTCTCGCCACCCGTCATGCAACGTAGAGCGACATTTGTTACAGGGATGAAATTAAAAATCAAAGTTTGGCCTGAAGGTGGCGCCAGAGGAAAGACTATGTTTATATCTTACTGTAATACTGTAATTTTGCATGCAGACACTAATACATGAAAATAGACAGTAAGCATGTCTTTGTCCCACTATTCTGATAACACTATGACATAATGATAATTGCCATGTACTGGAATGAAGAATATTCAAACTTTTGGAATAACACACAAGCAATGCAAGCAATTCCCTACTTAAATTATTCTAAACGACTTACATTAGTACATACACATATCTTTACTATATTTGCTCTTCACATACATATTTATACTCCTGTCCATACTGTATATATCTAATCTCACCTATAGAGTATTTATACTTACACTACTTCCCATACGTTATGCTTTGTATATATATTTTACACTTTATATTTTGTATAACTGCTGCACATGTTTAGAAGCTAATTATATATCTTTGTGTATTCATATCCCTCACTGTCTATTCTATATATTACCACTATACATCTGCCCGATACTGCTTTTTGCCCCTCTGGTTAGATGCAGTTCGTTGTGTTAGTAGTAGTACTCTGTGCAATGACATTAAAGTTGAATCGTATCTTATAAACTCTTGACTTTTCAAAAATAAGTTTTTCTTGCACACAAAAAACCTTTGTTCATCTGAAGCTTTTACATCGTTCCCATCTTTTAAATTTTGTTCTGAGTGTGAGTGTGTGTGTGTGTGTGTGTGTGTGTGTGTGTGTGTGTGTGTGTGAGAGAGAGAGAGAGAGAGAGAGAGAGAGATTAATGATGATGTGTTTTATGTCAGGGTGTCTCCATCACAACCATCTGCTCCTCACTGCAGACAAACACTGGCCAGCAGTTTGTGTGTGACACTGAGTTAATTTCACATCAGAGAGCATGAAAGCAAAGTCAACATAACAGCCTCTGCCCCTTCCTCTCAGACTTCTTTAAAAAAAAAATTAAATACATGCTGCAAGGTGCTGACCTGTGTGTGTGTGTGTGTGTGTGTGTGTGTGTGTGTGTGTGTGTGTGTGTGTGTGTGTGTGTGTGTGTGTGAAATAAGGTAAAATTTAAGAAGTCACACTTCTCTACCATACCAATGTTTTCACGATCATTGAATTAATTAGATGTGATTTATATCTGTATGTCTTCAATTTTCAGACATCAATTAACAGTAAATGTGTGTGTATGTATATATATATATATATATATATATCATAACATTATATTACATATATGATAACACTATCACATATATTACATATTAAAACTATATACTAAACCTTTTATGATTGTGATTAGTACCTGACTTTGCTGGTACTAATCACACCACTTTCACTTGTGCCTTGTAATTTTGTCTTTAATCGCTCTTGTATAGTTTCTATTTTTACTTCTATTCCTATTTTAGTTGTATATAGGCCTACCTCTTATTATTTATGTTTTACTTTCTCTATGTATCTGTACTTATTTCTGTCGTTGTGCTGCTGTAGCAAGTGAATTTCCTCTCTGGGTATCAACAAAGGCTTATATTCCTTATTTTGAAAATATAATAGTAATGTTGTTATGTGTAGTATGTGTGGTAATTTGTAAGTGATGTAAATATCACATTACTATTAGGAAGGATATATTCAAAAGTAAAAAAAAAAAAACCCTTAAAACTTTATTACAAACCCCTTTTCATCTAAAGATATCTCCCCAACCTGGTACTTAAAAATATTTCCAGGTGTTTCTCGAGGTTAAATCTTCCACATAA